>NC_047519.1:1719642-1783673 GCF_902827115.2 Pseudochaenichthys georgianus | reverse complement strand
ACACACACACACACACACACACACACACACACACACACAACACACACACACACACACACACACAGACACACACATAGACAGACACACACATTCACATACATAGACACACATAGACACACACGCAGACACACACATAGATACACAGACACATACACACACATACACACAGATACACACACACATAGACACATACATAGACAGACACATGCACAGAGACATACACACACATAGATACATACACACACACACACACACACACACACACACACACACACACACACACACACACACACACACAGACAGACAGACAGACAGACAGACACACACATGGACACACACACGGACACACAGATACACACACATAGACACACACATAGACAGACACATGCACAGAGACATACACACATAGATACATACACACACACACACACACACACCACACACACACACACACACACACACACACACAACACACACCACACACACACACACACACACACACACACACACACACACACACACACACACACACAGACAGACAGACAGACAGACAGACAGACAGACAGGCAGGCAGACAGACACACACACACACACACACACACATGGACACACACACGGACACACACAATCAAGAGAGGGCTTTCTTTCCTGCAGCACCAGTGTTCAATACAAAATAATCTCTAGTGTTCCCCATATATTTTTGTATGTGTAGTAGGGAGAGATTATACTGTAAATATATATTCAGTTTCCAGTTTATTAGGTACAACTAGCTAATAGTAACAGTCTAATACAGTGATAACATAAATCCTACCCTTATGAAGGTTATACATGTTTTTTCTGTAGAAAGAATTGATGTCAACTGATTGGTTATTTTACAGGCTGAAGTTTCTGGTGCAATGCGAATAGGCGTTTCCTTAAACCCACGTTATGCACAAAACATACGGTTATTTGATGTGATATGTCACTGATGTATTTTTCAGCAAACATATTTTTGAGATAGCTAAGGCAATTTGGGGTCATAGGTAACGTGTATCTGTTCTTGTCATCAGGTAGAGCAGTCTGAGGATCCAGAAGTAGATGACGTCGCGGTCGGACTTCTCCTGATCAGTGCCAGGTCGACAAATGCCACGCTCTTCTGCCCAGAGAAGATCGCTGTCGTCATAGAGGGGGACAAAGTTATGGAACTCCCCACACTGGCTGAGGCATTCATCCATCTGTTCACACTGATCTATGCCCTCCATTTGAGTTACCCGAAAGAGTTGGCAAACACTTTCGACTTCATCCAGAAAGTATTGATGGGCCTGGATGAGGGGAGCATGAGGCCCAGGGTATTGAGCCTAAAAAATGTGCTTCTCACATTGTAGTCATCACACAATATAACACACACACACCACACTCCCTTGTGGCTGGACGCTGGCGTTGTGCCCCACACACACACACCACACTCCCTTGTGGCTGGACGCTGGTGTTGTGCCCCACACACATACACACCACACTCCCTTGTGGCTGGACGCTGGTGTTGTGCCCCACACACACACCCCACTCCCTTGTGGCTGGACGCTGGCGTTGTGCCCCACACACACACACCACACTCCCTTGTGGCTGGACGCTGGTGTTGTGCCCCACACACATACACACCACACTCCCTTGTGGCTGGACGCTGGTGTTGTGCCCCACACACATACACACCACACTCCCTTGTGGCTGGACGCTGGCGTTGTGCCCCACACACACACCCCACTCCCTTGTGGCTGGACGCTGGTGTTGTGCCCCACACACATACACACCACACTCCCTTGTGGCTGGACGCTGGCATTGTGCCCCACACACACACACCACACTCCCTTGTGGCTGGACGCTGGTGTTGTGCCCCACACACATACACACCACACTCCCTTGTGGCTGGACGCTGGCGTTGTGCCCCACACACACATACACCACACTCCCTTGTGGCTGGACGCTGGCGTTGTGCCCCACACACACACACTCTTTAAATCTGCTCTATGCATTGTAATATGTGTTACTGTTCAAGTTTGTTTGTTTGTAAATGTTAAAAAAGTATGGAAAACATTTTCACATATATTTTGATACCTTACAATACATATTCTACACACACACGCGCAGATTACGTACATATAAACCTACAAAGTACTGATATAGTAAATAAAAAAAGTATTATTTTTGTGTAGTTGTATATTGCAATAATAACGTATGGTTGTCACAAAATCCCACGGCACACCCGGACTTGCCTCAAGGCACACCAGTGTGCCGCGGCACACCGTTTGGGAACCACTGCTCTAAGGTACATTTAGAACAGATACAAAATTTGCGATTAATTTGCGATTAATCGCGACTATGGACATCATGCGGTTAATCGCGATCACATATTTGAATCGACTGACAGCCCTAATAATAACAGAACTTTTTATTGAACATTCAACATTGCAAATTAAATGTGAAATACTATTTAAATATATACATGATATATAATAAATAAAACAAATAAATTCAATTATAAAAAATTCATTAAATAAATCACACGCAACCAAAACAATAAATTAAATAGACTCAGGCTGGAAAACAGAGCTCTCTTGTGGCCAAAACACGCAATTGCATTTGTGAAAATGCAGTAGTAAATAAATAAAGTAATATTTGATTGCAAACAGTCGGGAAGGTGGGGGCTCTCCATCTCCAGCTGCCGTGTTTGCTCCCAGCTGGGAACACGGAATGAGGTGGTTGTGTTTCAGGTGCAGTTTAAGGTTGGTCGTATTGCTAGCTTCTGTTGCCTAACAAATGCTACCTAACGGCTCATTCAAGTCCGTAGGTTCGCCTCGTTGATTTGGCTTAAATCCAAAATATTCCCACACTGGAGATGTGGTATTAGGTTTTGCAACCAATTCCATTTAACTTAACAAATCCCCCTCGTGTAAGTCACACGTTGTCTCGTGCTTGTCTCTATATCATTCATTTGGCTGCTGCACGCGGAGTGTCCTGACCTGGCTGTGTGTGAGTCCCGCCCCTCACAGCGCGCCGGGCCAGTGTCAGTACTATATGTGTTCGGCCTACCAGACAGGAGGCTTGTTTGAGACAAGCAAGACCTGTGCAGACCTGCGCAGTTGCGATCAACGTCTTGCTAGTGCGTTGCATGATGGTTAGTCATTTTGTCCGACTTGCTCTGGAGGCTCGCCCACATGAGACTTTGAAATCTCGCGGGACAAAGACGCCCGCAGCCTTGAGAGCGAGGCGAGGCGAGTTGGCGCAGTTGCTCTCCACGAGCTGCGGAAGCGAAATGCTTGATGGGAAACGGCTCGCTGGTATCTCGAGCTGAGCGCTCATTGGTGGTTTTTACCACGTGCTGCTGATGAAGCTCTCCCATTGGCTGGCAAAAGGTTGTTGTTGTTTTGTGTCAGTTTTACGTCGCCACATCCATTCCCATTTTCATCATTGTTCCACAATGTTTATCATCATGAAATTAATATCTATATATTTTATACTATACTGCTTACCGTTTTCATACTTTATATATCTTAGCATATTCATACACACTGTTCATACTGCTCACAGGCTGATATCTAGTGTATTCATACACACTGTTCATACTGCTCACAGGCTGATATCTAGTGTATTCATACACACTGTTCATACTGCTCTCAGGCTGATATCTAGTGTATTAATACACACTGTTCATACTGCTCACAGGCTGATATCTAGTGTATTAATACACACTGTTCATACTGCTCACAGGCTGATATCTAGTGTATTCATACACACTGTTCATACTGCTCACAGGCTGATATATAGTGTATTCATACACACTGTTCATACTGCTCTCAGGCTGATATCTAGTGTATTCATACACACTGTTCATACTGCTCACAGGCTGATATATAGTGTATTCATACACACTGTTCATACTGCTCTCAGGCTGATATCTAGTGTATTCATACACACTGTTCATACTGCTCACAGGCTGATATCTAGTGTATTAATACACACTGTTCATACTGCTCACAGGCTGATATCTAGTGTATTCATACACACTGTTCATACTGCTCACAGGCTGATATCTAGTGTATTAATACACACTGTTCATACTGCTCTCAGGCTGATATCTAGTGTATTCATACACACTGTTCATACTGCTCTCAGGCTGATATCTAGTGTATTCATACACACTGTTCATACTGCTCTCAGGCTGATATCTAGTGTATTCATACACACTGTTTATTCATCATTCAATTCATTCTATATGTTATTCTGTAGATTGTGTACATTACTTTCCACTTCACTGCTTGTTGCACCTGGTTAGAAGCTAAACTGCATTTCGTTGTCTCAGTACCTGTAATCTGTGCAATAACAATAAAGTTGAATCTAATCTTGAGCAGGAACAAATGTATTTACTTAGTACATATCTGACATTAACGATTAAACACATTTGTGCATTCTTTATAAATGCAAACCGAGTCAAGCCGACTCCGGAGGTGGCGGTATGCACCTTCAAGCTGTTTGCAATCCGCCAAAAAACCGAGAGAAGAAGAAGAAGATGAAGAAGCCGTCTCCGAGCTGTCCGACTTCAGGCGAGCTTTTTGAGACCTCCCCCGGCTGCGATCGGCTACTCTCGTCTACTTTCGAGGCGAGCCGCAATGTGTCTCAAACAAGCCTAATATGGTCTAGCTGCAGCAGCAGCAAGTACACGACACGCCCCCTACCCCACACGCCCACCTGACATGATCCAGAGGGATCAGATCCCTCCATCCCTCTTTTCCTGTGAGAAGTACTTAGCAGAAGCCTCGGTCACCATTTTAACAACCCTCTCAATGCTTTGAGTATGGCAAGGCCCGTTGAGTACCTCCATGGGGGTTTCACCTCCGAGGTGCTTAGCAAGCAGGTGAGAGGTGGCTCTGACACACCTTCTGACCAGCTGATCAAGTCCCCAATGCTGGATGCATCACAATTGATGTCAGGTGTCCTTCTGGTCCTGACAGAGGAGTCCCCCAGCTGAGTGTCTGGGTCCCTCCTCTTGGGGCCCCAAGCGGCATTGTGAGATGAGGCCCCCCCACCCCCCAACCGACAGGAGTGAAAAAAATGTTTTGGAAACAAAGTAGGCTACTTTGCAAATATCATTCCTGTTTATTATTATCAACAGTTACTTGTTTATACAGTGAGGTACATGGTAAATGTGCATGTATGTCGTTCAGTATGCGTTTACAGGTGAATGCGTCTGCATTTCCTGCCAAATACTATAATATATAATATAATTAATGCAAATAAACTACTTCTACTAATAATAATATTCATAATCAATTCAATAATATAAATACTATATTATTTTATTATAATATAGTTGTAATATAGTCAAGACAAAACATGCTTATGACATGCTCAAAAACTGATATTTCTTAAATCTGTATTCTAGTTCCCTCTGTCAGCAATGTGTCAACAACTACACACATTTCTATCAGTATTTCTCTGTGTTGTTGTTGACATGATGATGACTGCAGGAGTTAAGGGGAGAGGCTGAGCGTCACCATGAAATGTGCAAATTGACATAAAAATGAATAAAAGGGGAAAACATGCTCCATGTCTTTTAGGCTGTGAACGTTAACTGTTATGTAAGCCAATAGACAGACAGTGTATCACTCTTCCTCCTGTACGTTAGCAGATAAAAGGCATCACATACTTGAATGAATGGTAAATAAAGAATGCTGGAAATAACTGCATCTCCATTAGCCTGTATGCTCTGCAGAGACTGCCTTCCTCGTGTCGTGAAGCAGCTGATGTTTTAATATGACAATTTGACTTATACAACATTCGCAAGTTGTACATTTGACTCATACAATAACCCACCTTCGAGTGATGCTCTAGTTTCTTCATGTTTTGTTTTTTTCCCCTCTTGCTTGCGCCGGACTGAAACTGTCTTTTCACCGACATCTCTTCACCTGCACTAGTGGCCGTATCAAAGCCGTGATTGGTCAGATGTCGATTCATTGCAACGGTGTCGGGTTACAGACGTGCTCCCCTTATCACCTCTCACTCTCGCGGAGAACTGCGCACAGCAGCTGAGGCCCTCTGGGCGGGGCCCCCTGCGCAAGGCGGGCCCCATGCAGCCTGCGTGATTGGCCCGTAGGGAGGGGCGGCCCTCCATTCTCTCCTTCTGACCCTCAGAGCACAGCAGTGTTTGGAGGATGGCTTCACTGGGGCATACCACGCAGATCTCCTCACAGCTGGCATCACAAGGTGCAGCACCTCCTCCCCCCTCTGGGACCTGAGGCAGTCCGGCTGAAACAGGAAGTGCCTGGGCCCTTCCATCCAGGAGTGCTTGACCTTCACGTTAAACCAACATGGATGATAGTGTTCTTCTTTGATCTTTGCAGGAGAAGACTGGTCACTGCCCTCAGCTTCCATCATCTCATTGGTCAGGTCCATCCGCCCATCAAAGAGGATGCAGGAGACCCACCCCCTCCCTGCACTTCACCTCCTCTTCTCTCATCAGCTTGTCCTGTGCTCTCTTGACCTTGCTCTTATCAATCACTTGACTTGTCTTCTGGGATGATTCCTGCACCAATCAGAGCTGCGGTCGGTCTCGGCCCGATGCCATACCGTACACTGGCAAGCGCTATATTTGGAATATCATCAAAGTGTTTCTGTCCTCTTGTTGAAGCTGCAGGCTCAGGTTCAGCTTCAGGGAAGAGCTCATCTTCAGCAGCACTCTCCAAATCCAGATCCTCATCACCATCTGCCAAACACCTCTTCACATCCTTCCTGGCTGCTGCAGCATTTCCCTCCTTCTCCTTTCCTCAGCCATGTTGTCCATCCCCTGCCTTTCCAGTGTCCTCACCTGTCTCTTGTGCTCCTGCAGATCAGGTGGGGTCCTTCCAACCTTCTCTTTCTGTCCCTTGATGATGCAAGATCAGGAACAGTTCAAGTGGGCTTGGATCCCACAGCCGTCACACAACGGGTAATCCGACACTTGCAAGTCAAAAGATCAAATAAGGTGTCTAACGTGTCACTGAACCCCTCTCTGGCATCAAGTGTGCCCTTCCCAAGGGAAAGCTTCACTGCCTGGTTCCAGACCTCCTTGAGCTCGCACATGATGGTCCCCTTTTCATTAAGAACAGGTGGCTTGAAAAGAGCATTGGCTTTGCTCCACTGACCAATCAGGAAGGAAGGAAAGAAAGTCACAGTTATTGTCAAACAGGAGTTAAATCAAGTTCTCGCTTATTCTAAGAATGTATTTCACCATCTTCATATGCAAGTGATCGGGACACCACGTTGTAATGATAAGAAATCACCTCCCTCCTTCAGATTCATGTTGATTGTTATTTTTTATGATTTAGATGCTTTTATTTTGAAGTTGTTGCTATGTTGAGAAAAGTAATATCTACATATGATAACGGACAAAGTAAAGAATGAAGTGTGTGTTTAAATGTTGGCCCCCCGAAGAGGCTCAAGCTCTTACGTTGAGGCTGGAGTTTCAACACATTCAGAATGTGGCGGAGAACCCGTCTGGCTGCAGCATTCTGAATCACCTGTAGAGGTCTGATGGCGTGTGCAGGTAGACCAGCCAGGAGGGAGTTACGTAGTCCAGGAGATGACCAGAGCCTGGACCAGGACCTGCCTCCGGGGCAGGATGGGTCAGATCCTCCTGATGTTGCAGAGTGTGTGTCTGCAGAGATGTTAGCAGTGAAGGTCAGCGGGTCGTGCAGGGTCACACCCAGGCTCCTGCAGTCTGAGTCGGGAAGCAACAGAGGTGCCGATGCTGATGGACAGGTCGTGGGTGGGACGGTCCTCACCTGGGATGAAGAGCGTCCATTCATTCGTGTTCAGGTGGAGAGCAGACATCCACTGAGACGTCAGCCGACACGCAGAGACGTGGGCTTCTCCTGAGGGCCAAAGTCCTGAGGGCCAAAGTCCTGAGGGCCAAAGTCATGAGGGCCAAAGTCCTGAGGGCCAAAGTCATGAGGGCCAAAGTCATGAGGGCCAAAGTCCTGAGGGCCAAAGTCATGAGGGCCAAAGTCCTGAGGGCCAAAGTCATGAGGGCCAAAGTCCTGAGGGCCAAAGTCCTGAGGGCCAAAGTCATGAGGGCCAAAGTCCTGAGGGCCAAAGTCATGAGGGCCAAAGTCCTGAGGGCCAACATCTGAAAGCAAACAAATGAGACCTCACAACAATTGTATATGTTCTCACCATGTGTTCTAACTGTATGCAAAACAACAATGAAAGGTTGAAAGTAGATTGAAAATACAATTTATTTTGGGGAAAATTATTGCCATAAAAAATCCAAAGGTGTGTAACACACCATGAAAGGGAGAGCCATCAGTTCAGAGGAAGAACAATATAAACATATTCTCATATTCTCCATGTTTGGAGGAGTATCTAAACATGATGAAATATACAGAATACATTAGAATACTTTCCAACAATCCAAACTGTCATGGCGAATGAACAGGACAGCAAGTACAAGCGTTTAAATGTGTTCCCCTGGAGGGGGGCTGCATCTCGTCAGGGATAAGGTGAGGTAGTCATGGTGGGGGGTCTCTGAGGGGCCGCTGATCCTTCACAGAAAGGATCCAGCTGACCTCAGCGTAAACATCAGTTGAAATTTAAATCAAAAATGTTGACCTGTTCTGCATCCTGTAGGAGCACGACATTCAGCTATGTCCCGCCCTGCTAAGACAACAGTAGGACATCTTTTATGTTTAATAACGGATAATAAAACTATGGAATTTGACGTGTTATGTATCGCTTTAATGTGCACAGTCATGACACAATTGCATAGACACACAAAAGGAAAGCGTTTTTAAAAACGGTTCAACTGACATTATCATTTATTGACATGAAAGATCCTCAAAATATTGACAAGAAAATGAAAAAATAAACGTTTTGTCGAGTCATTTTTGGCGTGCCAGATGGCCCACCTGGTACACATGCGAGTATATATATATACTGTGCAGCTTGGAGGCTGCTTCAGCTCTGGTCAGGTCTATCCACATCCTCTGTGCTAAAGCTGAAGGGCTTATCGTAGCCCATCAGGTGGTTGTAGTCGTGTGGAAGGGGGAACATGTCCGGGTTCACCAGCAGCCCCGTGTCACCGGCGTAGAAGGTGGTGAACATCTGGCTGACAGCCGGGATCCGGACCTGCCTCTGGTGGAACACGCTCCTCTTCTCAGTGAGGAACACGCTGTAGGTGATGGCGGTGTACGTTTCTCTGTCTGGGCTGTGGTACAGGCGGATCACGTAGCCCTTGGTGATGAAGTGGAGGACGACTGGGGTGATGAAGGTGAAAAATCCCACGACTCCACAGAATGCAGCCTGTAGGGCGAGGCTCTGGACCCCCAACCCGGTCTTCAGGAGGATCTGAGGCATGACGAGGAGGCTGGCCCCGCTGGAGCTGTACGAGAACAGCTTCACACCTGACGGGAGATCCAGACAACACGGGTTACAGGAGAAGAGTACGCCTCCACGTATTCTATGATTGGCCTCCCTTTTCTATGACTGTTAAACATCATATTATCCAGGACAAGTTATAATCTCATTGGTACTTTTCTGATTTACAAGTTTAATATTTTAGTCTGCTTTTTTAATTTGCCTTTAATCTGCACTGCTCTATTAATGTTCATTTCCACTATAGGCGCATTCACACTGCAGTACTTTTCCCACAAAGGTTCATCAGAACTCTTTAGTTCTCATGAACTAAGTACAGATCGCGTTCACACCGGAATAAGTCCCTGGGGGAGGATTAGACAAATGAAGCCGCTGACGTCACTTCTTCTTCTGCTTTGGGTTTACTGGCAGGCCGCCAACCACTTCACGGCATATACTGCCACCCGAAGTCCCCGGCCGGAAGTCCCCGGAGTTGGGGAAGGCTTCAGTAGAAGCTGCTGGGAGTCCCAGCAGCTTCTACTGAAGCCTTCCGAGTAAATCGCCAGAACGCCGACACCTCCTCATCTCCACCGCTCCCATGTTTTATTTTGTGTTGCCATAAATTAGTCTCTGCGTTTGTACGCTGGGCTAATGCTAATGCTAATGCTAATGCGAGGATAATAAAATGGCGGCTTCACAAAACTTTTTGGGAGTTTTACAGGCCATGGTTTGCAATCCGCCCAGCCAATCAGACATAGGAACCTTTTTCCACTTTCCCACTTTCGTGGGAGAAAAGGGGGTAAAAAAAGGTTCTGATGAACTCATTTTAGTTCCGGCTCTTTTTGGTGTGAACGCGACATTTCGGAACTATATCGGAACTAAAGTGGGAAAAGTACTATTGTGGGACCACTTTAAAGGATTTCTGATTTTTAAAACACTATCGAAATCGCAGCTAGTTCTAGTACCAAAGAAAGTGGCCTTGTCTACAAATCAATTGGACTTATGAACAAATCTTAGTTTGGTACAGATCACACCCTCATCATTATTATATGATTAATAATGAAAGTGATGCAAAAATAATCCTCGTCTTGCATGAAGTAAATCACAAATTAATTGTTTTAATGTTTCAATTTGTATCTTGGAGCATAATAAAAGATGATATTTGTGTCGGTTGTATATGGGGCTCTGATTAAAAAAAACTAATTTAAAGTTCAGTGTTGGGTTTCACATGATGAAAGACACACATATGTAGGTGTAAGGCAGGGGTGTCAAACTCAATTTCATCGCGGGCCACATCAGCATTATGGTTCCACTCAAAGGGCCGGTTGTAACTTTAAGACTATATAAAAATACATATATGAATATATCATATATATAAAATAATGTATTATATTACATCATTGCCTCTGCATTGGATTATCATCGGATAGGGTAATAACTTCATAATTAACTACGTCTGAAAGCAGAAGTCTAGGGCAAATAATTGCAGTATAAAGTCTTTTCAGTGCGTATGTCCCAAAATGATTTAAAAAGAAAAGCCAATTTCTGGAGAAAAAAGAAATAGAAGTGACATTTTGAAATAAAAAATCTAATTCTGAGAAAAAGGAATTCTATGAAAAAATGCATATTTTGAAGAAAAAAAGGCAAATTCTGAGGAAAAAGTCATATTTGAGATGCATTGTGGGACATGTAGTTTATGGGCAACGTGCTTCTGTAGCATGTAACCGTATAATAAACATATTATATTCTTTGCAAGCTCTTGTGGGGCCACATAAAATGAAGTCGCGGGCCGAATGTGGCCCCCGGGCCTTGAGTTTGACACCCCTGGTGTAAGGGGATAAAGGGGATTCACCTCGAACAGCAGTGCCCAGGTTGCCGGAGTAGATGAGCTTTCCGTCCTCAGAGTGTGTCGCTGTGGAGAGACAACGGGACGACACACTGCACGACTGCACCTAAAGCAGAACACACACCATCAACGCTGGATTTGGCAGGGAATACTGTCCTCAGAGTAGTGTTGGATGTTCTGTCAGGAACAGTATTGTTAGACCCTGAGATGTTGGACGCATGTTTTGTAAAAACATAAGCAGAAGAAGATTTAGTAAAGAAGTGAAGCTGTCATTCTTTAGAGCTTGGATTACGTGAAGCAGCAATATAACAGTGCTGCTTCATAATGACAACACGTGATATTGTTCAATTAAAATAAAGACATAGGCCTAAGTAGGCTAAGTGCATATGGTACAGACTAGTAGTAATCTAAATACGATGACTAACTTTAACCTCTTCTTTTCATCATATGTGAGGCCGGGTCCGTACCGTGCTGTGGCGGCGGAGGAACGACCTTCCGTCCGCACCCGGGCCGCCCCCCTGTCCCCGAGAGCAGGGAGGCGGCGCCCTGTGGGCCGCTGCAGAGTAGATGAGGCTGGAGGAAGGAGCCACGACACTGGGCCGAAGCCTCCGCAGGACAGTCACAGAAAATATGCTCATTGTTTCAACCTGTTTTAACCCTGACCTAACCATGAACACACACTGGAAGCCTCCCGCAACATCTCCGGCTTCCGCTTCCTTCTTCTTCTTTTCTGGCAGACTAGGCGCAAGTTAGCGCATTGCTGCCCCCCGCCGGTGGAGTGACACAATTACTATTTCTACTTGAGATCTATACCTAACGACATAGACCTGTGGTCTTGAGATCATTAACCCTTCTCTTGAGTGACTTTGTTTTTGATCATAAATATTGTGTTTTTCATCCAATTGCCTCAAGACCTTATGTTATCCTCACTAGGCCTCTGAACATACAATTGATGATCACCACTTTTTTATTGATTTATTCAGCAGTGAAACACCCATGATGTTTTCATTCAGAATTGACCGCCATAGGAAATGAATGGGTTTGAGTGTGTTATGTTCATCCTGCAGATGGAAAACACACACACACACACACACACACACACACACACACACACACACACACACACACACACACACACACACACACACACACACACACACACACACACACACACACACACACACACACACACTCACACACTAACAGGCCAAAGGCCTTGCTGTCGATTGATTTGACAATGATATCTGCACTACTCATCAACTCAAAAACACCAGATTATCTTTGTTAATTAAACGACATTGATAGGTTTAAATTGTGTGCAATGCTTTTGTGTTTTTCCCCTTCAATTCTGAGAAACAACTTGTTTTCTCTGAAATGTGGAGCGCAAAAGAGACTACACTACCCACAATCCCCAGCAATTGTTGTGACGACGCCTGTCCGCTTTGCGACAAACCTCGTGATTAGTCAACAAGCTCTGTGATTGGATGAAACATAAATTCATACAAAAAAACCCAACCCTGTCTCCGATAAATTACGTTCCCACAGAACTAAACTACATTCTCAATTACGTTTAGCTAGAAACGTATTTTCTCCCACGTTACGTTCGTTATGAACGAATCTCAAATACGTTTATTTTCTACATATCTTCGAGAAAAATATTTGCTCCCACGTTACGTTTGTTATGAACGTATCTTAAATACGTTTATTTTCTACATATCTTCGAGAAACGTATTTGCTCCCACGTTACGTTTCTTATGAACGTATCTTAAATACGTTTATTTTCTACATATCTTCGAGAAACATATTTGCTCCCACGTTACGTTTCTTATGAACGTATCTTAAATACGTTTATTTTCTACATATCTTTGCCATTTATTGTCTTGCTTACATTTTAGAGCACACCTTTGAAATCGAGAATCGGGCTCAATATATGGTTAAATTAAAATCAGTAGGCGAGGCTGTAATTTCGCCAGCTGTTACTCTCATGAGCGAGGCAGAACATAATAGTTTTAACAGCCAAAAAGCTGCTGTGTCGTTCATTGCACCTCAAACATTAAAACAAATCCAGAGTTACGTGTTTCTGTACTTCCTCTAAGAAGAAAGGACAGTATCAGAAGATCTCTGTGGCTTCAGGCTTGATCGCCGTTCAAATGACAGCGTTGGTTTCCCCAAAAGTGGGCGGGGCTGTAAAGTGACGTAGATTTTACTCTCATCGATTATTCAAAACCATTCTATTTATTCTAACGTAAATTACATGCCAGTGTTTTATCTTTTTATTACTTATATTTTTATACTTTATTTGCTATGAGTTATATCTGAAGCAAATTATGTTTCTGAAGATGTGTAGTCAATTCCACCCTTCAATGTTGTTACGATTATTGTGTTATGTCACGTTTTGTATGGCTTCTTTTGGGCGTTTTGCTGTTCTCCCTGTCATGGTTTCCTCTTGGTATATTGTCTGGTCCTTTTCCCGGTGTTTTTCCTCCTGTTGTTAGTTTCCCTGGTGTGTCTAGTTGTCCGATTGTGTTCACCCAGACCCGGCGTCATGGGCAGGCCCCATGGGGCCGGGCCCGCCCATCCAGGATTTGGGCCCGCTGTTTTAATCAGGGCTGAATACAACGTTTTAATTGTTTTATTATTATGTTCAGTGGCGGCGCCAGGGTATACTGGGGTAGGCTCCACCATGAAAAATGATGTTAAAGTAAGCAAAATAAAGTCTGCCAACTCGCGCGGAGTAAATTGCACAGACAGCAGTTAGTAAGATTGATTTCAGCAGCCACTTGTCTGGAAATACCGAAGACTAGAAACGGTTTTGAAGGTTTTGTCAAGTAGTGATAGTCCTCTCAATAGAACAGCTTTGATAATGTCTTCTGGCCAATCAGAATCAAGATAACGGCGTGGTGTTGTTGCAGGAAGTCCCGACGGAGAATACTTTTGCTGTAGTACATCCTTTATACAGTCTATGAGTACATCTCTATATACATCGATACAACATTACGTGTTGATAGAAATCAAGAATTGATGTCGATGTCGATCCCCTCAGACCCCCCTGCAGGGGTTGGGTTTTCAGCATGTCAACTCTTTCACCTGTGGGGAAATTGCAGGATTGGCTCCAGGTCGCCCTTTTTATTTACTACAAGACAAATGTGACTTTTTATTTCATACAGTTCCACAACACTTTTTTCACCTAGTTAATTTTTTTTTGTTATTATTCATGCATATTTTACTAATCACTCCCCCCTCAAATGGAAATATGTGTTTACATAAATGGTGACCAAACCGTTTGAGATCCACAGAGAACTTAGACTAACTATCTAACACTCAGAGAGTCCTTTACCTCACCTGAGCTGTAGTTATCAGCCTCTCAGTCTGACAGGAGAGGACTCTCCTCCACCTTGTTGACAGCTCATTATATATCCGTTAGCGCAGCTAGCTAGCACCAGATGCTAACAACAACAATACACGTAACCGGTGCACGCGCTTTCTCTCGCTCGCGCCACACACACACACACACACACACACACCCCCTCTCGAGCTTGAATGACACACAGAGACCAATCAAGGGCATTAGTATGATCTGTATGAAAGTGGCCATGTCGGCAGGCCACATCATGTAGACAGCCAGTCACCCTCTGTGAGGCAGAGTCAGACCCACATTTGCGCAGCGTTGCGTTCACAATACATACAAAAAAAAAAAATCCT
Source organism: Pseudochaenichthys georgianus (assembly GCF_902827115.2). NCBI lineage: Eukaryota > Metazoa > Chordata > Actinopteri > Perciformes > Channichthyidae > Pseudochaenichthys > Pseudochaenichthys georgianus. The sequence goes on along the minus strand of NC_047519.1, from coordinate 1,768,765 downwards.
CAGGCCAGCAGGCCACTTAGCAGGCCAGGCCATCGGGAAACCTCCCGGTGCTCCCGATGGCGAGTCCGGGCCTGGTTAGCCCTACCAGAGATTACCCAACACAGATACTCTGGAGCCGCCACTGATTATGTTTATTGTTGTTATTTGTAGGGCTTTGTCCTAATATTTATGTTGAAAGATTAGTTTAATATCATTTTTTTTATTTTGCTATGAAATTCTGAATGAAAGGCTGCGCGCGAGACTGGTTTTTCGCTGGGTTGAGTCGTGTGGGGTCTTGAGTGAGATGCGGCACAGCAGCCTGTCAGTTTACTCTTGCTAGGTTAGTTTGGCTATTATCATTTATATTTATCAATGGATATCAGGAAGTGGTTCATGAAAGGAATATGGCAACTCAGCGCCAGATGCAGGCACATTAGAAGACATCAGTTACGTTACCAACGAGCGAGCAAGCCAGCCAGGGACAATGGAGGCGGGCAATCAATTATATTTTGAAGAGAAATTGACTCTCAAGCCGGCTCTCTCTCAAACTCCTGCTCTGTGCGCAAGCAGACCGCTGCACATCCTCTCTGCCTCGCTCAATCTCTCTCTCTCTCTCCCTTTCTCTCCATTGCTCAACCTTACTCCACCTCTCCACCCTGCGTGCTTGCCCAAGTTGGCACAGCGTTACAAATGTGCAACAAAACCAACCAATGGATGTAGCCTAATAAGACCGTCAACAGCCTCATGGCAGCCTAAAACCCCTCTGTTTCCGTAACAACAATTCACGAGCGCCTCCCTAGCCCCCCTGTTGACAAATCTCGAGCGTCTAACAAGCACAACCCCCCCCCCCCCCCCTGTTGACAATTCAGATTTCCCCGGAAATGTAAGTGTTGTGGTGGGCCCGCCCTGGTAAATCAAAGGCCCGCCCAGAGACGTATGTCTGCCGCCAGGTCTGTGTTCTGTGGCCCTTGTGTTTCTCCTCCCCTGCCCGGCTGTTTCTCGTTGTCGTGATTACCCCTCCCTGTATTTAGTCTCTTCCTGTGTTCAGTGTTGGTTCGTCGTTTGTCTGTGACTGTGTTCACCGGGGAGTGTTCTGACTGTCCGTGTGCCATATCCTTGAAATAAAGGTATTTTCAGTTTTTCCTGCATTTGGGTCCTGCCTGCTTCACTCACCGTAACAGAACGATCGAACCAAAGGATGGACCCAGCAGACAGCCTGTACGAGGTGACGTACAACCTTAAAAACGACTGTCGATATGCCTCCAGTAGTGAAGAGAGGCGGTCAATTATCTCAACGGCACGCCAAGAAGTAACCTCAAGGCCCTGGTTAAAGGAGTTACTTCCCGAGTGGGTGGAGAACTTTTTCGGTAGCTTTGAGGTCAAACCTGTGTCCCGGCCTGCTAGCCCCCTGCCTGCCACAGTTCCCAACAAGGCTCTTTTCAAGGACCCTTTCACTGGGTCTCGACTGGCTTTTGGAGGACCTCTGAGCCTCCACAAGGCTTCAAGGCAGCATGGAAGGAAACGCAAGGCCAGGATTCCAGCACCGGCAGCCATGGTTCCGGCTCCGGTCCTAGCCCCAGCAGCCATGGTTCCGGCTCCGGTACCGGCCCCAGCAGCCAGGGTCCCAACCCCAGAAGCCATGGTTCCGGCCCTGGTTCCGGCCCCAGCAGCCATGGTCCCTCTCTAGTCCCTTCTTTAGTCACTTCCCTAGTCCCCTCTCAAGTTCCCTCTCTAGTTTCCTCTCTAGTCCCCTCTCAAGTCACCTCTCGAGTCCCCTCTCGAGTTCCCTCTCCAGTCCCTACTCAAGTTCCTACTCAAGTCCCTACTGAAGTGCCGTTGGAGGTTCCGCTGGGGGTCCTACCACCCCTATGTCCTGTCCCGTTGGGGGTCCCGCCGACTACTCTCCTGCCGGGGGTCCTGCCAACTCCATGTCCTGTCCCGTTGGGGGTCCCACCGACTACTCTCCTGCCGGGGGTCCTGCCAACCCCATGTCCAGTCCCGTTGGAGGTCCCGTCGACTACTCTCCTGCCGGGGGTTCTGCCAACCCTATGTCCTGTCCCGTTGGAGGTCCCGCCGACTGCTCTTCTGCCGGGGGTCCTGCCAACCCTATATCCTGTGCCGTTGGAGGTCCCGCCGACTGCTCTCCTGCCGGGGGTCCTGCCAACCCTATGTCCTGTCCCGTTGGGGGTCCCGCCAACTACTCTTCTGCCGGGGGTCCTGCCAACCCTATGTCCTGTGCCATTGGAGGTTCCGCTGGGGGTCCTGCCAGCTCCATGTCCAGCCCCCCGGGGGTCCCGCTGACAACTCTTCTGCCGGGGGTCTTGCCAACCCCTTGTCCTGTTCCGTTGGAGGCTCCGCCATCACCTGTCCCACCGGGGGTCCTGCCAACTCCTGGTCCTCTTCCATGGGGGATCCTGCCGAGGCCTGTCCCGCCGGCTCCGGTTCCTGTTCGGCCGACACCGGCTCCTGCCCGGCCTCCGGAGCTGTCTGGTCTTCGCCCTCGAGCCCGGCCCCCTGAGAGCCGCGGTCTTCACCCTCGAGCCCGGCCCCCTGAGTGCCGCGGTCTTCGCCCTCGGGCCCGGCCCCCTGACTCTTCCTGCCGCTACCTTCGCCCTCATGCTTGGCCCCCTGAGTTTGCCCCACCTTGGACTCTGCCTTGCCCCCGGTCCGTCCGCCCGAGTCCCCCTTTTCGGCTTCTGCCTTGCCCCCGGGCCGTCCGCCCGTGATCCCTTCCGGGTCCTCCACTGTGCTCCTGGGTTGTCCAAAACCCGTCCTCCTGACCCCTTCCACCCACCCTGGTGGTCCTAGTAGGACACAAGTAGGACACTTGACACAGTGGCTTTTGGCAAAGCACAAAAAGAAAACTCGAGAGAGATGAGTTATTGTGATTACAACGTGACTTCACTATTATTTAACAACTCTTTTTATTGTGTTCTTTTATTTGGGGTGAAGTACATTGTCAGAATAAGTGAGAAATTAATGAATTAATGAAACTTCTGTTAGACAGCTATATGCCATAAATGTTTGCATACATTCACAGTAAATATTTATTCAGTATGATATGATTTTGTTTGGCCTTCATTGTTGCAAATCATGGTGGACTCACAAGGACAACACATGGAACAGTACGTTATTTTGAAACCAGTGCTGTATCAGAATACAGATAAGATAAGAGAGCATTGGAAGGTAGACTCATTTCAAGGTCAACATTATGTCCTCTGTAGAATGAGGTTGGTGTCAGTCCACACAATACCTTTTCCTTTATTCAATCATTCTTTTGTTTGATTTTCTCTCACATATTCGAGAACACTATCTAGTATCATGGCCGACAAATCCTGGCTGCCAGTCCTTCACTTCAATACATCTTTCACAGGAATCTTTTCTAGCAACAATAACTACTATTAACACAAATAACTCAGTGTCTTACATAATGGCTGAAATATGGAGTTTTTTTACCTTCAGTTTGATTGAATTGTTGACATTGGACAATCTGCGGATTTACGGTAACCTTGTTTCACCAAACACAACATTCTGTTAAATGCTAGATATTTGAAATACAGTGTGAGAATAACGTGTAGTTATGGTCATGCAGAAGATTATCAGTACAGTGTCAGTTAACAAAATAAATAAAAACTTGGTGTCATCCCAGATTTATTTGACTTTTACATTTTTAACTATGTAGCAATTTTAAATGTAATGGCTCAGCGGTTCCTTCTTTCTGAAGATGCTTGACACAACAGTAACGAAACAACTGTTGAACTTAATGCAAATGTGAAAGTCCAATTTCCAACAAGTGTAAGAAAACAACTGCTTGGTCTGGTCTTTATGTATATGATACACCTTGATTTATGTATTTATTATATTTGTATAAGCAATACAACAATTGTATCACCTTTATTTATCATGCAGGTAAATTAGTCACTGCAGTTTAGCAGGAGTCTCAAGGCTGAACAGACTGAACAGTCCCTTTCAGGTACACGTTGGTTAATCTCAGCCTTGGGATTATCATTCTGCTTCCCTGCTCTCTTGACCTTTTGTATCTCTCTTTCTTCTATCTCAGACTGTTACTGTCCCTCCTGGTAAAACAAGGTTTCTGCTTTGCCAGCTGATTTATGCCTATCACAGATCAGACCTGGATCATATCATGTCAGGCCAGCTTCTATTTGATGTCAGCAAGCATTATCATCACTTTGAGCATGGTTGCATGCTGAAGTGAACATTCTGTTTAGACTGTAGCCTCTTTTGTTTTGTACTAACACTTGGCCAGATGGCTTCTTATATACTGTATGCAGACTGGCCTGAAGATCAAACTAGGCTACAGTAAATATTGGATCTATGTTGAGCAGAGGCAAACACCACTCTAATTGATTGCCTTAGTCTCTGCCATCAAACCAGCGTTATAACAATGACCATAATTGAATGTTGCGTTAACAGAGGCTAGATGAGTGGGTTAGTGAGGTATGTCGACCCCAAAGCCGTGGTTTGAAGTATTACGGAGACTGCTGCAGAACTAACCTGGCCCAGACGAGGTTATATTCAGAGTTTAGGCTTTGGCGATCCCAAATCAGAGAAGGTGTACACACTTGTGTAGCCGTAACTTTACACGGATGCCACCAAAGCAATGCAGGTACAGTTACTTTTATTTATTTTTAACTTATTGCTGGCAAGGCCTGGGGAATAGGACATTTTCAAGAACAATGGTTTCACTAAAAAGATTGCTTTGTTCAGATTTAGGACACGTTGTCACTTTGTTCGAGTGCCAACGTGCCAAGCTGCACCGCTCTCCCCGGAGAAACAAACAGCAACGCTGGTCATGTGACACAGAGGAGAATAACGGCTAGAATGTTTTTATTCTCATGAGTTCTATTTTGTGTATTTTACCTCTCTTACCCTAATATACCCATTATTTAAATAACTACTCATCTCCTACAAGCCCTAAATATCCAGAGTGTGTGGTGGAATATATCGCTGTGAACCCTGAATGATGCGTGCAGAGCTCATCTTTAATGTTGTTTTTTGTCAAAGGTGCAAAGTTCGGAATACTATATGATTAACAGATAAGAAACTGGACACTGTCAAACTAATACAACAGCTTCTCCGTCACCCTCAACCTTGACCTTGAAACTGTTACTTAGCTGCATTTGTATGGGACAATAAATAACACACTTTATCAGCATTTATAACATAGCATTTTAAAATGCTATCAGGTATAGTAAGGCTCCGCAGGTATGGCCCGGTTCACACACACACACACACACACACACACACACACACACACACACACACACACACACACACACACACACACACACACACACACACACACACACACACACACACACACACACACACACACACACACACACACACACACACACACACACACACACACACACACACACACACACACACACACACACACACACACACACACACACACACACACATCCACTGTCTGCTATCCATGTGAACTTGTCAATACTAATGATGAGACAGTTGAGTATGATATATAAAGATGTTTGAATCGACTGGTTATGGTGTGGGTCAGTTATGTAACTGACCCACACCATAACCAGTCGATTATGTAACTGCCCCAACAGTTATGTAACTGACCCAACACCATGTCATGTATCCAGCCAGCTGTCTGTTTGCCAGAGATGACCGTGTCTGGGGTTACTAAAGTTCTTTTGTGCACCAATTACAACAGTAACCTTTGCTGTGGAGCACTCTGGGGAGCTGATACCACAATATGAACGTGACAAGAGAGAGGAGATATTCATTAAAAAGCTTTGAATGGAACCATGACACATGCTATTCAACGAACCACTGTGTGTTAGGGCTGTGCAATTAATCGTATTTTAATCTCGATTACGATTTTGGCTTGCAACGATTACAGCGAATACGCTCCTGCCCCCCATCCTCTGTATTTGCACCCTGTTCCTGATGAACTTGTCTCCTGAATAAACCTTCCTTTCTTAAAACTTAATCCCATTATAACTCCCACTATTCTCCCATGCTTAACCTGCATAGTTTCAGCTGTTGACTGACGCCAAGTACACTTGGGACAAGTGAATAAACGATATCATTTAGACAGATTTGAACTACAGTTCTCCTTTGAAGTAATAAACAATATATATACATATATATATATATATATATATACAGCATCAGAGCCAGGGACACCAGCAGACTGAATAAACTATTAAAGAAAGCTGGCTCTGTTATCGGCATCAAGCTGACCCTTTTGAAGCTGTGGTGGAGTGGGGGACACTGAACCAGTATCCATCATGGATAGCCCCGCCCCCCCTCTCCCCGGGCTGGCAGACAGCGACTTGTTCTTTAACAGTGATCAACAATGATCCAGCTTTACTGTCACAAGGAGAGATACTTGAAGTCATTCCTGCCAACAGCTACAGCTACTCTCCTCTGGCTAGCTCAGAACTCACAGCTGCATAGTCCTGTAGTTTCTTTTCAAAGAAACACTTTCCCAATTTGGGATCAATGTAAGTACCTATGATCTGATCTGACCTGTCCTCACGGTCTGCACTGCAGCCACTACAAGTGCTCAATTACATGCATTATGTCCACAGCGGTTTTACCCTTTAACCTAACCTGGTAACTACCTTTCAAAATCGATTAGTTCACTAACATTTTTGAGGCTGCTACCTACTTTCCGCGGACAACATCTGCAAACTGGAGAAGAGGCGATATTTCAACCCAGTCTCACGGCATTTCGTGTTCACCAACACGATTTTTATTCTATTGATTCGTGTTCACAAACACGATTTGTCCCTTTTTTCGTGTTGCACAGCACGATTTTAAAAGCAATGTATTTCTACTGCCTGCAGCACGTCTTTTTCTCCGGTCGGGTCGTGGAAGACCGGAAGCTGTGTGGTTCATAAAAACATGTTCTTACTCAATATCAAGCCACATTGCTTTTATCTTAAATCGTATAATTTCGGACTTTTGTTGCCGTCTGTGAGGAAAATAAATGGGGCTCAGAGCCTCAGGATACTGAAATCTGTATTTTTTAAATCTTTTTTTCCTTCTAATTTGTTATTCTTTTCAAAATAACACACTGTTATTTACTCACCAATAACACACAATTATCCTTGCTTTTATTTATTGGTTTAATTCCATAATCTCGGGCTTTTTTTGGCGTCCGTCAGGAACTGAATTTCAAAATAAATATAACCGGAAACAGACGTAGGCATTTCGAGCGATTACCCAAGATCCTCAGCTATGGTTTAAGCTCGCTGATTGGATGTTTTAGCCGCAATGCATGCTGGGATTTGGTGTTTATATTATATGAAATCCGGAAAACATTTTAAAAGAATAAAATAATACTTAATTCCGAGTGTTCTTGCTTTTCTCTTTGAAAGTCATCACATAACGGCATTGTAATACACGGTTCGGCTGCATTACATAATACAGATCTGCCGTAGTTCTTTATTTATAGAGCCCTGATGAGAAGACCTTTGGAAAAACTGAAGAAATGCTGCCGAAACTGAATACTTGACGTGGATCATAAATATATCAACAATTAAAAAACATCTTCAATTTCTCTTCACACAATACGTCTCCTTGCAGTATCAACACTAATTCGGCTGACTTTTATATTTGATCTAATTCACAGATAGGTTATATTTACACCATAACGGTGCACAGCTGATATAAAAGGACTGTAGTTTTTAAAGATATTACTGATTTTCTTTGAATGTAAATACTGAGTCTGAAATAGTATAGCAATATGCTGTACAATGATGTGAAAGCATGAATAACACTACACATCTTCAGATGTTGTACATACGTGTCCTACACTAATAATACAAAGTTATTATGGCTGTACCTTGTGTGCACCGCCTAGTGGTTAAAGCATGTTATTGAATTATTGTTTGTATGTGTTATATTTGATTACAAAAATATTAAGAGTACATACTTTCATCGGGGGAAAGTAGAAGGTCTGTGATAGAAATATAGAATATAAAAAGTCAAGAAGATACTATAAGTGATCTCTACAATAAAATAGTTTAGTGCAGGATGTACAAAGATATTAATAGGAGGAGGTGCAAAACAGAAACACGAATTAACCTTTATTTAAACATTAATAACAGATTAAGGTCTTCTTTTAAATAAGAAAAAAACTTTGGGGGTATCTATCTACAGATAAATATTAAGCCTGACAAAGTACTTAACGTCTAATATATTGCTTTCCTGCCATGTTAACTATGTTGAAGCACTTATTTTAACTGATATTATACATATGAATTATACTCTTATGTATGTAGATAGAATAAGAAATGTGCAGAATATGACAGTTTAATGGTGGAGGTACACACATATTGATAGATGTCTTGTAATACACTGTTGAGGAACCTGTGACCCAAGTGTTTCATTCATTGCATAACTACACCGTAGTTGTGTATGATATGTCAATAAACCTTTAAAATCTTGAAGGGGATGTGCAAAATAGCCATAATATACAGTCTTTAATTAACTATTAGTAGAGAATAACAAGTAATGAATATACTTTATTACTCGTTTCCATTCATGTCAATTGCAGATACATGTTTAGTCTTCTCAAGCACCAACTATCAAATATCTCTCCTGATTGTTGGCACTTGACAATCACCTTCCCTGAATTTTACTCAGGTGTAACTAAAGTCTGATTTAAGGGTTGTTTATATTTCACATCATTAATCAGAATCTGCAAAGTAACTCAAATAAATGCAGTGGAGTAAAAATACCAGGTTAACCTCTGAATTGTAGTGGAGTAGAATTACAAAGTATCAATGAGCTGTCATGTGGGTATATATTAATGCTATATATTAATGCTGCGCATTATGGACAGCGATTTTCACCCATTTATTAATTATATGTTTTACATTTGATAACACCAATGTGTTTAATAATGGCAACTTCTAATTGTGGGAAAAACGAAAACGTTCAGTAGAGACGTCCCATAGAACATTTTGCGAAACACAATAGTGTAGTGTGTAGTTCTGGGGGGCGTTCGATTCCAGTTTTGGATAGTCTGGCGTGGTTTCGTTCCATTTCACACAGCTGTTTGACGCTCTGCGTAACCTTACGGGACTGTAGTCCTAAACGATAGCTGGGGATTATGGGTAGTGTAGTGTCTTCGGCCATCCTAAACTCAGAAATGTTGATAATCGCAATGATGCTCGAAATGTCCCTTATCGGCCTACGTCTGTTTCCGGTTATTTTTATTTTGAAATTCAGTTCCTGACGGACGCCAAAAAAGCCCGAGATTATGGAATTAAACCAATAAATAAAAGCAAGGATAATTGTGTGTTATTGGTGAGTAAATAACAGTGTGTTATTTTGAAAAGAATAACGAATTAGAAGGAAAAAATATTTAAAAATACAGATTTCAGTATCCTGAGGCTCTGAGCCCCATTTATTTTCCTCACAGACGGCAACAAAAGTCAAATGCTTGATGGAAAACGGCTCGCTGGTATCTCGAGCTGAGCGCTCATTGGTGGTTTTTACCACGTGCTGCTGATGAAGCTCTCCAATTGGCTGGCAAAAGTTTGTTGTTGTTTTGTGTCAGTTTTACGTCGCCACATCCATTCCCATTTTTCATCATTGTTCCACAATGTTTATCATCATGAAATTAATATCTATATATTTTATACTATACTGCTTACCGTTTTCATACTTTATATATCTTAGCATATTCATACACACTGTTCATACTGCTCACAGGCTGATATCTAGTGTATTAATACACACTGTTCATACTGCTCTCAGGCTGATATCTAGTGTATTCATACACACTGTTCATACTGCTCTCAGGCTGATATCTAGTGTATTCATACCCACTGTTCATACTGCTCTCAGGCTGATATCTAGTGTATTCATACCCCACTGTTTATTCATCATTCAATTCATTCTATATGTTATTCTGTAGATTGTGCACATTACTTTCCACTTCACTGCTTGTTGCACCTGGTTAGAAGCTAAACTGCATTTCGTTGTCTCAGTACCTGTAATCTGTGCAATAACAATAAAGTTGAATCTAATCTTGAGCAGGAACAAATGTATTTACTTAGTACATATCTGACATTAACGATTAAACACATTTGTGCATTCTTTATAAATGCAAACCGAGTCAAGCCGACTCCGGAGGTGGCGGTATGCACCTTCAAGCTGTTTGCAATCCGCCAAAAAACCGAGAGAAGAAGAAGAAGAAGAAGAAGAAGAAGAAGAAGAAGAAGAAGAATGCGAAGAAGAAGAAGAAGAAGAAGAAGAATGCGAAGAAGAATGCGAAGAAGAAGAAGAAGAAGAAGAAGAAGAAGAAGAAGAAGAAGATGAAGAAGCCGACTCGGAGCTGTCCGACTTCAGGCGAGCTTTTTGAGACCTCCCCCGGCTGCGATCGGCTACTCTCGTCTACTTTCGAGGCGAGTGCGTTGCATGATGGTTAGTCATTTTGTCCGACTTGCTCTGGAGGCTCGCCCACATGAGACTTTGAAATCTCGCGGGACAAAGACGCCCGCAGCCTTAAGAGCGAGGCGAGTTGGCACAGTAGGCTTGTTTGAGACACATTGCGGCTCGCCTCGAAAGTAGACGAGAGTAGCCGATCGCAGCCGGGGGAGGTGTCAAAAAGCTCGCCTGAAGTCGGACAGCTCCGAGTCGGCTTCTTCTTCTTCTTCTTCGCATTCTTCTTCTTCTTCTCTCGGTTTTTTGGCGGATTGCAAACAACTTTAAGGTGCATAACGCCACCTCCGGAGTCGGCTTGACTCGGTTTGCATTTATAAAGAATGCACACATGTGTTTAATCGTTAATGTCAGATATGTACAGTGGCAACTCGTCATTAGGGGCAGGTGGGGCACAGCCCCACCTAGTGTCAGCAGAAAGTATTAAAATAATGATTACAACAAAATGCAAAAAATAAATTAAAAAATATATAAAATATATTGTAAGATCATGTTTAATCATCTGATTCGTCTGTACATTGCTGTTTTAGTCTGTGTTCTTCTAATTAGTGTCTACAGTGTGTGCCTATTGAGCTGTTTAGAGCCATGTGGGACAACACCTGATCCTGCCCCTCCCTCTGACTGTCTAAGTGAACGGTGACTGCAAAAACTACACTGCGCATGCTCAGAGTATTTTCCTATTTAATGTGTGTGGCAAAAAATAATGACCATAGGGGCAAAGTGCTGCCATCCCCACCATACGCCATCTCACATCATTCAGAGCTGATTGGCTGTAAGTACGTGTGCCGCGAAAAGTGTGGTGTGTGAAGAGGAGGAGAGAGAGCTGCAGTGAGGCGTCCTAAAACCAGGAAGTAAGCTGCGCATGGCTTCCCTCCACAAAAAAGCAACGAGATTTCTCCATAGGATTTTAGAAAATAGCTCAAAATAAGATCTGTGGGAAACGTAGCTGTTAGATAAATGTACGTTTTGTTCAGCCGGATAATATCCACATGTCTACCCTACTTTTATCATTTTCGAATCAAACATCTATTGATTAGATTAGATTTATGATAGACTTTTGAAACTACAAGAAGATAAGGAGGACTTTTACAAAAAAGTAAGAGATGTTTGTCCAGAAGGATAGGCAAATGGGCTTCATCTTCATGTCAAGGTAAGACTGCAATTTTATTGAAAATGGGATCTTACTAAGAGAGAACAATTCAATATTTAAATGATAAAATTACATTTTTTTTGGGTATCCTTCTGTTGAACTGTCTGTTTAAAAGTAATTGAAGCATCAGACAAAAAAAGCTTTTGAAAATAATATTATATTTTGATTTAATATATTTGTAAACCTGAAGAGTCAGTGCCAGAGCCTCACCAGCCATGAACCTCTCTGCAGAAGCTTATATATAGACATCTGAGTTTTTTGTGCCCCACCACTTTTGTACATATAGAAACGCCACTGGATATGTACTAAGTAAATACATTTGTTCCTGCTCAAGATTAGATTCAACTTTATTGTTATTGCACAGATTACAGGTACTGAGACAACGAAATGCAGTTTAGCTTCTAACCAGGTGCAACAAGCAGTGAAGTGGAAAGTAATGTACACAATCTACAGAATAACATATAGAATGAATTGAATGATAAATAAACAGTGGGTATGAATACACTAGATATCAGCCTGAGAGCAGTATGAACAGTGGGTATGAATACACTAGATATCAGCCTGAGAGCAGTATGAACAGTGTGTATGAATACACTAGATATCAGCCTGAGAGCAGTATGAACAGTGTGTATGAATACACTAGATATCAGCCTGAGAGCAGTATGAACAGTGGGTATGAATACACTAGATATCAGCCTGAGAGCAGTATGAACAGTGTGTATGAATATGCTAAGATATATACAGTATGAAAACGGTAAGCAGCATAGTATAAAATATATAGATATTAATTTCATGATGATAAACATTGTGGAACAATGATGAAAAATGGGAATGAATGTGGCGACGTAAAACTGACACAAAACAACAACAAACTTTTGCCAGCCAATTGGAGAGCTTCATCAGCAGCACGTGGTAAAAACCACCAATGAGCGCTCAGCTCGAGATACCAGCGAGCCGTTTCCCATCAAGCATTTCGCTTCCGCAGCTCGTGGAGAGCAACTGCGCCAACTCGCCTCGCTCTCAAGGCTGCGGGCGTCTTTGTCCCGCGAGATTTCAAAGTCTCATGTGGGCGAGCCTCCAGAGCAAGTCGGACAAAATGACTAACCATCATGCAACGCACTAGCAAGACGTTGATCGCACCTGCGCAGGTCTGCACAGGTCTTGCTTGTCTCAAACAAGCCTAGTTGCTCTCCACGAGCTGCGGAAGCGAAATGCTTGATGGGAAACGGCTCGCTGGTATCTCGCTGTCCGACTTCAGGCGAGCTTTTTGACACCTCCCCCGGCTGCGATCGGCTACTCTCGTCTACTTTCGAGGCGAGCCGCAATGTGTCTCAAACAAGCCTAATGACGTGCTGCAGCCTGCAGGCACGAAACACATTACCAGTAGAAATACATTGCTTTAAAAATCGTGCTGTACAACACGAAAAAAAGGGGCAAATCGTCTTTGTGAACACGAATCAATAGATTAAAAATCGTCTTGGTGAACACGAAATGCCGTGAGACAGAAGCACACACACAGAAGCTCAACAGGGACCTTGACACTATTTACCAACCTGGCACTATCAAGATACAGCTCATTCAGGTATCTATGTCCATGGACTCCAGTCAAGGCCATCTCACACACACACACACACACACACACACACACACACACACACACACACACACACACACACACACACACACACACACACACACACACACACACACACATTTGCACGCAATCCTACTTCTAGGGAAATCCTTTACGTCATCATTGTAGTTGAAATGTCATTCACAACAGAACACCTTCTGTTTTTTTATTCCACAAAACTCAAATATTAATATAACATTTTGAATAAAGAGTAGTATTTCTATTACACTTAAAATACTCATTTGTGTTGCATAACTATGTGGGATGAACATGCCAATTGATGCATGAGGCTGACTCGGTGATGACATCATTCCTCCCAGTGGTTCCTCCCAGTGGTTCCGCAGGTATAAAACATGCCACGCCGTGCCTGTCATCACACCTGAAGCAACACGGCTCACTTACGGGCTGCTTGCACAACGTGCAGCCATTCTAGGGAGCAGGATTCTAATACACAGGCTGTTGACTTGAATGAAGCAGCAACAGTTAGTGTGATATTTGGAATTGTAACCGTGGGTAGGGAGCCTCCTCAGAGTGTTGGATCTTCCTCGTCAGTAATATCATCAGCATGATAATAAGCATCGCTCTGATCTGGGCAGTCGTGGTGGGATTGTGCTGCCTTCTGTGGCTGGCTGTGGGCATACGGCGCAGGTAAGAGAAGGATGTTGGATGCATTGTCTTTGGGGCTGTCTTTTGTAGGTTATTGTATTGTTCTTACCCATCACTTTACCAGCATGTCTTTCTGCTGTGGAAGAACAGATGCATACGGCCATCTTTGCTTACCTGTGTGGAGTACACACGTGTGTGTCCAGTGTACACATGCTTTTGTATTGATTATTTGACAGTATATTGTTGATCACAAACAGTGTAACAACAGGCGGGCAGTCAGCTCAGCTGCTGGGGGCAAACTGTAGTCAGGGTTACTAAATCTGAATTTTTTTTAATACAAATGTTGTTCACTAGACTAGAGGATCATTTAGAGTCTAAATCCCCAACACTATTTCTACAAACCAGTCTAGTGTCTACATTGTAGACGTGAAGGCTGATATTTAACTACAGCAACATTGCTGGAAAAGAAAGTGTGGGGCTCTCTGCTGGAACTGCTACCCCGCAACCGACCACGGATAAGTGGGAGAAGATGGATGGATGGAACATTGCTGGAAATGTGATTGTTTGGTGGCTCAAGGTTCAACTTTCAGGAAACTGGGCTCATTGAGACTGAATGAGTTAGCTTTTATGTATTTTGAGGAGGCATATTATAAAATCATTAATTAACAGAAACCTCTCTGGTTTCTAACTGGTTTGGATTGTTTTCAAACAGGGTGCCCCAATCACGTTTCAAACTCCAATAATCAATGTGTTTTCGTCTGTATGACAGTGTCTGGTTACTTTGGGAAATGGTGTGGATTCAGCCAATTTCCACATGTCTTAGTCAAGGCAGTGTTTTCTGATTTCATGAATAAAATAGATTTGGAACAAAACACTAATAAGCCACTTTTAGGTGAAATCACTTTATCTGAATGTAATCAGTAATACTAAGAAGCAAAATTAGCAGAACATCTGTAAAAACTCTCATGAATTATTACCTTAAATAAATACAATCTTCATGTCCTCGGTCTGTCTAGACAAACAGCTGATATGCAATAAAAGAAAACGGTTTGAACTTCCCTCACAAGCAGTTATTGTCTGCCATCTCTTTCTTGCCATGCCCACAGGCAGCCCGGTGAGCCTGTGGTGGAAAACGGCTTCATCCCCTACCTAGGCTGTGCTCTGCAGTTCGGGGCAAACCCTCTTCAGTTCCTCCGCAGCCGCCAGAAGAAATATGGTCATATTTTCACCTGCAAGATCGCGGGCCAGTTCATTCACTTCCTGTGCGACCCCTTCTCTTACGATTCAGTCATCAGACAGGGAAGACACTTGGATTGGAGGAAGTTCCACTTTGCAACATCTGTGAAGGTACTGGATTTCATAGTTAATGTTCATACTATTTTCTTTCAGGATATGTTTCTTCCTCAATAGAGAACTTTTCCGTGCTTATACTAGTCAGTCCTCCCATGGTCCTAAAGCTCTCCCTCTTACCCTCGCAGGTGTTCGGCCATGACAGCTTTGATCCTCGCCATGGCCACACCACAGAGAACCTTCACCACACCTTTTTGAAGACCCTGCAGGGGGAGGCTCTGCCCTCTCTGATAGAGAGTATGATGGGCCACCTCCAGGACGTCATGTTGAAGTCGGACAAACTCAGCCCCAGCAAGGACCACTGGGATGTGGATGGCATTTTTGATTTCTGCTACAAGGTCAATAATTTGACTTTGTATTTGAAGCACAATAGGTCATTAAGACACTGCTAGCGGTAGGCTGCTTTCTGGTTTGAAGTGCCATCATTTATTCATGGTCTCTGTATACCCATACGTACCCACCGTGCCCTACATTCGGACTTGAAAAGCGTGTTCCAAACTGTCCTATGTTGTCTCCTTGTGTTCTGCTCTCCTCCAGGTGATGTTTGAGTCAGGCTACCTGACCCTGTTCGGCAAAGAGCTGGGAGAAGACAAGATTCAGGCTCAGCAGGAAGCTCAGAATGCCTTGGTACTCAATGCTTTGGAAAACTTCAAAGAATTTGACAAGATCTTCCCTGCGTTGGTGGCAGGCCTGCCCATCCATGTGTTTAAGAGCGCCCACAGCGCGCGAGAGGTGAGAGGGCTCTCCCCACCACTATCAAAGACTGCCTTAACTTGAACTGATGACACCTTTAGCAGTTTAAGCTTTCCATATAACCTCAGGTATTTCCTTTCTGTAATTCTTCTTTTCACATGTACAGAAACTAGCAAAGACCATGCATGCTGAGAACCTGTCCAAGAGGGAGAATGTGTCTGATCTGATCTCCATGAGGATGATCCTGAATGATTCCTTATCTACCTTCAATGACGTGAGCAAGTCCAGGACCCATGTGGCTCTGCTCTGGGCTTCTCAGGCGAACACGTTGCCTGCCACCTTCTGGAGTCTCTTTTATTTGATCAGGTACTGACAGTCCTGACACAATAGATTGCTCGAGCACCAGATGTTGAGAGTTCTGATCTTTCTGAACAGAAGGACAGCTTTAACCATCGTCTTCCTGTCAGTTAAATGTCACATGTGATTTCTCAGGAGTCCAGATGCTATGAAGGCAGGTCGTGCGGAAGTGCTGAAGATTCTGGAGGATTCAGGTCTGACGGTTGACCCTAGCAACCCAACACTCAACCTGACCCGGGACCAGCTGGACAACATGCCTGTTCTGGGTAAGGTTCCATAGATAACTGGACAATAGAAGTTGTACAAGATATAATATTGCTTGATGTAAGCATTGCAATGCCTACACATATAAACCATTTTCTCCATTTCATGAACCTAACGTGTCTCTTTCTGTCTGTGTTCTACCTGTAGACAGCATCATAAAAGAAGCCATGCGTCTTTCCAGTGCTTCAATGAACGTCCGTGTTGCCAAGGAGGACTTCCTGCTTCACCTTGACAACCAAGAGGCATACCGCATCAGGAAGGATGATGTGATTGCTTTATACCCACCCATGTTGCACTTTGACCCAGACATCTACGAGGATCCCTATGTAAGAGTCCTACTACACAATACAGAGAACACTCTCTTCCAGGAAGTCATTCTAGTGTGTGGCCCCACTGAACCCCTGTCTACCTCTCTTCTCTCCAACACACAGGAGTTCAAGTTTGATCGCTTCCTGGACGAGAAGGGTCAGGAGAAAGTGAACTTTTCACGCAACGGCCGGCGACTGCGTTACTTCAACATGCCCTTCGGCTCTGGGGTCACCAAATGCCCTGGCAGGTTTTTTGCTGTGTATGAGATCAAACAGTTTCTGACTCTGGTGCTGTCTTACTTTGACATGGAACTGTTGGACCCTGCTACCCAAGTCCCGCCCCTTGACCAATCACGAGCTGGTCTGGGAATCCTGCAGCCTACCTACGATGTGGACTTCAGATACAAGCTTAGGCACACCTGCTAGGCTCTTTGTTCAGGCAGACTGATTGAAGAACATCGTGTACATAATGTATATTTAACAGTGTTAATGGAGATGTCTTTATGTATATGTAAATAGATTGAATGATATATTGTTTATGCATTTGGTTTGCCACTGTAGGACATATATTCTGCACATATGGATGAATCCCATACAGACAAGTAGAAATGGGTGAAACATGCAAAACACTGGTGACTGGAGGTTCCCTTTCTACACTTGTCCCTTCTCGTGCACGGTCTTTCACAGCAGCATTCTGCAGTGAACCAAGTCTTCATTAGCTTTAGCTCATCTATTCTGCCAAAGTGCTTCTCATTCACAAATTGCTGACTAGACTCTTCTCATTTGATCAATGACTGCATATTACTGTAATCAGTATCGTTTACTAACCTCACCTTGAAGGAGAAGACTGAGCTTCCACCACCCTCTCAGGTTGTCTCAGTCTCACTGCTGTCACAGAAGAGTGTTGTCCATCACAGACCTCATGTGTCGCCGTCGTCCACC
Organism: Pseudochaenichthys georgianus; assembly: GCF_902827115.2. Lineage (NCBI taxonomy): Eukaryota > Metazoa > Chordata > Actinopteri > Perciformes > Channichthyidae > Pseudochaenichthys > Pseudochaenichthys georgianus. Next base: position 1,751,025 of record NC_047519.1, on the reverse strand, counting down.
CTCTGAGTGTAATCGCTGTAAGGCCTGTTGCTCAATATTAAGATACGCTGTGGTTTGTTTGATAAGGAGAACTTAGCATACTGCATTCCTCAAGCGGAAAGTGGTGACAAGCCAACACACTGAAAGGAAATTGCAGTTGTAATGAATGTGCATGCACAAAGTGAAGACATCAGAACATTGACACATGTGCTGCATCGCTGTCTGTAACATGTCTATAATTAAAGAATGTGTTGAACCAACAAGTATGTCCCATTTCAAACAGTCCTCTTGACTTTCATTAAGTTGATTCACAGAAAGGACACACGATAGTGAATGCAGCTGACAGCTGAGGGAGACAGACATCAACATGTGTCCCTGGATTGAGATTGAAGGTCAATCAGTTACTGATATTATTGTTTTCAATTGAAAAGCAAACTGCATGTTAACATGTGGGATGGACCCAGGGCAGCACACCACTGCACACATGCACAGCTGTCTTCCTTTAGCCCCCTGACATCTGAAGGGTGAGCACTGAACACAAGTTCCACCTACACACGTACGCTGTGTGCACTTGTCTTTGTCCTCATGGCTCTCTCTCTAGATTTACATATTAGAGCTACACTTCAATGCAGATCTAATATGTATTTCATGTTATCGAAATATGAACTAGTGCAATATTTAAATCACAGGAAGTACAGATTTGTTAAGGGCTACATATGTTTTGAAAAGCAATTTGGATCAAGCGTTGCAGAGCTGTTAATCTACAGACCTATGAACACATGTTGTTTGGTCCAGACACACCAGGATCATTATGAACACCTTTCAGATCAATGATAACAGATGATGCAAAATGATCAGCACCCTAATATCATGAATCATATCGCTCATGCAGAATGAGTTGTCATAGTAACAGTTCAAAGGTATTTCCTAAAATGTTGTATTCATTATTCTAGGTAGAGTGTGTTACAACCAGGCTCACAGCATGACAACACATGATCAAAGTATCTTCCCTGCTCCTCTCCCCGTCACTTGAGTCACCGTGCACCTGTTCTTCACACGCAGCCTTTATGTTGGTCTGAATGCTAAACCGTCAATACATGATCTGTTGCACACATCACGTGTTGTCTGTGTGTGTATCGTATGTGACAATCACCCACAGCACACATCACGTGTTGTCTGTGTGTGTATCGTATGTGACAATCACCCACAGCACACATCAAAGTATGTTACCTGTAAATAACACTTCTCGTGCGCCTCAGAGGCTGACAGATTTGTAGACTGAGTGCTTAAATATATTTAAATGCATTGCTTTTAAATATATTATCATCAAGAAAATTATTGTTACTAACTTTTAAAATGTTCACATTTGTAATGCCGATTGGAAATAATTGTTGCATACAATGGGAGGGGGATCACGACTTATTCTCTGCTCCCAAAGTAAGGTATACAAAAAAGGCTTGAGACCCACAGGTTAAGTATAGATGATGTCAGTAAATATAACAAAATATAAAATATATAATAAAATATAAATATAAAAGTATTTTCATTGCAATGGAATTGAATAAAAAGGAATTAAAAAAAATCGGCAGTAATAAGAAAAGAAAACAGATATTGTTGTACATTGTGTGCATTAATGTAATGCGTATGGTATAGAGTCTATGATGTGGCTGAGGTAAAGTGTCAGCGGGGGGGCGGGCCGAGTTGATGGGGGAAGAAACTGTTCAGGGGGAGAGAGGTTTTGGCCCCTCCTGTCAGAGGGGAGGGGGTGAACAGTTGGGACAAACTGTTGCTCAGGGTCGTGGAGGCGTGCAGGTCCTGGAGGCGTGCAGGTCCTGGAGGCGTGCAGGTCCTGGAGGCGTGCAGGTCGTGGAGGCGTGCAGGTCCTGGAGGCGTGCAGGTCGTGGAGGCGTGCAGGTCGTGGAGGCGTGCAGGTCGTGGAGGCGTGCAGGTCGTGGAGGCGTGCAGGTCGTGGAGGCGTGTAGGTCCTGGAGGCGTGCAGGTCCTGGAAGCGTGCAGGTCGTGGAGGCGTGCAGGTCGTGGAGGCGTGCAGGTCGTGGAGGCGTGCAGGTCGTGGAGGGACGGCCGATTGCAGCCGATCACCCTCTCTGCAGAGCGGATGACATGCTGCAGCCGGCCCTTATCCTTGGCTGTGGCTGCAGTGTACCAGATGGTGATGGAGGAGGTGAGGATGGAGGTGTAGAAGTTCACCATCATCGTCTGTGGCCGCTGGATGTGTAAAGAGGGAGCTGTGGCCTCTCAATGCAGACAGGATCTGCTCTATCTTATCTGATCGAGCGCACATTTAAAACAAATGGAAATTGTCAGGACCTTTTTTGTAAAAGGTTTTTGATGTGTGTTGATTAGTTTTCCTACTGGTTCCTACATTTTGGAAACTTTTCCTGAAGCCCAAAGGCTTGCACATGAATGGTCTCTGTGTGGGATGAACACATTTCTGTGAGATTCTAGTTCCATGCAGCTGTTTTTGTATCTTTATGGTCCTATACATGGGCGTAATTTCCACTGGGGACAGGGGGGACATGTCCCCCCCACTTTTCAAAATCCCATTTGTGTGTCCCCCACTTTTTAAATGTGTTTATTATTATTTTTTTACGCAAGCGGTCATCGTCACAGAGGAGCGTCTGTATGGAGTCAGATTTTGGTCAATATTCTAGCGCGTAAAACAAGCTACTCACGAGCGGAAAATGTGCTTTAACACGCCCATAAAATGACCCTCGCGCGCAGATTAAACCCCCGCGAGAGACAGCCCTCTTGCTCGCTCGCGGGAGTGTCAGCCTCGCGGAGTCTGTCTACGCGCGTGAAAAGTTTCTGGCTCTTTGGGGCGGAGCCACTGGACTTTGATTGACAGCTGCAAGGAAGCCCGGAGTTGCCAAGTTTGATAAATGCCTGAACTACCAAGAGCCGAGGAGTGACAGCTGCAAGATCAGTTGGACGAGATTGAATGGTAAAGTTGTCCATAAAAAACTATTATATTCGTAAAGTGTACAGCTAATATATATATATGTATATATTAGTGCTGTCAAAATTATCGCGTTAACGGCGGTAATTAATTTTTTGAATTAATTGCGTTAAAATATTTAACGCATTTAACGCATGTGCAGAATGGCCCGCCCCATACGTGCCACCAGTGGCAGCGCCAGGGTATGGCTGGGGTAGGCTACACCCATACCAAGAAATGGCTTAGCCCCACCATGAAAAATGATGTTAAAGTAAGCAAAATAAAGTCTGCCAAATCGCGCGGAGTAAATTGCACAGACAGCAGTTAGTAAGATTGATTTCAGCAGCCACGGTTTTGAAAGCTTTTGTCACGTAGTGATCGTCTTCTCAATAGAACATCTTTGATAACGGCGTGGTGTTGTTGCAGGAAGTCCCGACGGAGATTACTTTTGCTGTAGTACAGGGCAGAGCCATATAATAGTAATAATATGGCTCTGGTACAGGGGTGCACATAACTGGTACGCAGGTTATGTGCGTAATCTGAAATGCGTACCGTCACTTGTGTCACAAATTGCATTTGCGTACCGACGTACTTGTGAAGCTTTTCCAGAAGGCGGTTAGATCACCGGACGACAGAGTCGGTCTCCGTGTGCACAGACAGGCTGCTGTTAACGTCGGTCTGTGCCAAAACTACGCCAACCGGCTGCGGAGGGAGACTCCCCCCTTCACTGGAGAACTGCGCTAAAACAGCTGATCACAACGTTCACACTCTGTGGTCACGGAGTACTCCACTAGCCCCCCCCTCTGTCGACTTTCCTGAAGTACTCCCCCGTTGATAGAAATCAACACGTAATTAATTAAGACCCCACGGTTTGATGATTGATAGGTGTGTGGGTTGTCTTTCATTTTGACACGCAGAAAAATGTTATAATAAACATACATACTGTATGTTAAATGGATATATCCGCCTTCTTTCATTTATCTTTCCATTCCCACAACAATATACATAAATAAATGGCATATTTTGGACATAGTTCGAATGGTGATTAATCATGATTAATTAATTTTTAAGCTGTGATTAATCTGATTAAAAATTGTAATCGTTTGACAGCCCTAGTATATATATATATATATATATATCTTAATGAGTTTTATATAAAACAATATATTTTTGAGTGGGCTGTATCTGTCGAAAACTGCTGTCTGCTGTATGCACCTCCCTTACGAAATGAACTATAAATGAATTATAGTATTACTATATACTATAAGAGTTGTATAGTGTCCTTTAGTAAGTTTGTATTTTTCACCAGCTATTGTATTACTATAGTTTTTTCTGTAGTGCCATTTTATTAGCTATAGTAGCCCTATAATATTTCAATAGTAATACTATTTATCTAGATCTTTGTAGTATTCCTATATTATTTTAAATAGTATAACTATAGTATAATATATAGTGTTTCTGTAGTTGTTTTTTGAACACACTATAGAACACTCCTATAGTAATAGTATGATGTTGTCATAATGAATGCATATTATTACTATAGTGTTTGTAAAAGTATTACGCTCCTAGAATTAATGTGTACTTTTTTAGATGTTTATTTTTTCAAATAATGTTTCTATAAGGTTTAAGGTTAACTAAGACATAACATTTTAACTGCAATATTCAAAGGATGTTTTCAGGATGTTATTGAGGCCTGAGATGACAGAAAGCTTATTTATAAAACGTTCCTTTAATGTGATACGTTAACAAAGGTGGAACGTTTTCCTTGCAACATTCTAAGGATGTGTTTTGGACATTGTTGGGTAACACATTAAAGATGTTCTTTATACAACGTTCCCTCAATGTTACATGATAACAAATGAAGAACATTTTCAAAGCAACATTCTGAAAAAGATTTCAGGATGTTATTGAGACCTGAGATGACCAAGTGTTTTATAAAATGTTCCTTTAATGTGATGTGTTAACAAAGGTGGAACGTTTTGCCTGCAACATTCTAAGGATGTGTTTTGGCCGTTGTTGGGTAACACATTAACGATGTTCTTTATAAATCGGTCCCTCAATGTTACATGATAACCAAAGAAGAACATTCTCCAAGAAACATTCTGCAAATATTTTCAGGATGTTATAACGCCTGAGATGACAGAAAGTGTTTTATAAAATATTCCTTTAATGTGATATGTTAACAAAGGTGGAACGTTTTGCCTGCAACATTCTAAGGATGTGTTTTGGACGTTGTTGGGTAACACATTAACGATGTTCTTTATAAATCGGTCCCTCAATGTTACATGATAACCAAAGAACAACATTTTCAAAGCAACATTTGGATAATGTTTTCAGGAGGTTATTATTTATTTATAAAATGTTCCTGTGATGCGAAATATTAACAGGGTCATGGTCAACGTCAGATTTATTTGTAGTGCGCTTTAAAAAACAAACTTGCTGCATTTGTTTGAAAAGGATGTTTAAAAGAAATCTGATGTCACCACATTTTCGTTTTTAGAAAAAAACAAGCACGTAATTCATGATATTGCACGTTTGCGTCGGCATGTGTGAGTTCCCAGCTAGACATGGTTGGTTCTAAAAACATTCTGAGAATGTTACCATTCATTGTTCTAGGAATGGTTTCATCGAGAAGTTTTATTTTGGTTCCTGGAATGTACTTCTGAAAGGTAGGATAACGTTCTCTAAAAACATTCTTAAAATGTTTGGTGATAACATTGTTCGAACATTATACCCCAAGTGTTGTTGTTGTTTATGCACATATCTCTATTCATATGGATCGAATATAACCAAAGACAGTCATATAGAAGAACGGACCGACTATCACTGCCCGTCCCTAAAACCCCTGTTAGTGGGTTAGTGCCCCCCCACCTGCCTGCTGTTCTGCTCTACACGGCTGGGAGCAATCTCCAATCAACCACACCTGCAACCTGCTCATCAGCCACACTATGAAAGCCTGCAGCCTGCACTCATTCCCTGCCGGATTGTTGCCGTGAACAGTTTGTTGCCGTGAACGGTTTGTTGCTGTGAACGGTTTGCTGCGTGCCGCTCTAGCTTTTTTTCACCTGCATAATCTTTGACAACTTTGCCTGCTTTTGCCTCACACTCATTTTTGTGTCTCTCCCAGGAGGAATCCAAGGCCTTCCACACTCCCAAGACCAGCCAGGCCTCTCTACCCACCCTGGAACAACTGTTTCCCACTGCCGCCATAACCAACCTCCACTCCCAGCTCCCCTTTTCTAATAAACAAATGTTACTTTCACCAGCTGATTCCGAGTCATCCTTTTACATGTGTTAATAGTCAAATTCCAATAGTTAAGTAAACTATCATAATCATCCTAATGACCACAGTGGTCAGTCCACTTACCCAGGAATTTTGAGTTGAACAATTACAGGAATATTATGTCTTTATGTTCTAATAATATAAACATATTTTAGTAAATTGTTACCACAGAACATTTGCATACTTTTTTTTTAACATAAACCATGTTATCCTTCTCTAAAATAATAACATTCTGGCAACATAAAAAATCTAACTTGCAGCTGAAAATGTTTTAAGAACAGTAGGGCATAATGTTCTAACAATGTTAGCAAAAACATTTTAAGAATGTTTTTAGAGAACGTTATCCTACCTTTCAGAAGAACGTTCTGGGAACCAAACAAAAACTTCCCGCTGAAAACCTTCCTAGAACAATGACTGTAACATTCTCAGAATGTTTTTAGAACCAAACATTTCTAGCTGGTAGGGTTGCCAACCGTACCGTATTAGCCGGGACGTCCCGTATTTGAGCCAAAAGGGGCGTGTCCCGTACGGGACTTTGTTTGTCCCGGACTCCGGTCTAAAGGGAAAAATAAAAAATATGTTTCTGTTTGTGCGCAATGCAGTGTGTCTGGTGCGTGCCTGTGTGTTTGTGTGCTGTATGCGAAGGGCACTAGAACCGCTCAGTAGGGCAGGCACAATGCTCGCACGTGTGTGTGAGATTTTCTCCGGTGGGCCGCGGGCGCGGCATCATTGTTTGTGTGGCATGTCAGCCTGTTCAGTCGTGTGGGAAAATGAGCGCTGCCGGTGGAGGAGGTGATAATGAATGAGGAGAAGAGAGAGAGGATGTGGTTCTGGGCCCTGGCCCTTCTAAAAAGAAAATACTTGTGTCTTACAACAAACAGTGGACGAAAAACACAGTTGGGTGAAGCCTGTGAGTGGAGATCTGAGGTTACCTACTGTAACCCAGCTTCTATGAGTAAATGGCGCAGCCCTCTAAGGCTATCGCTATTGGGTTATCCCTCTGCGCCCCCGCGCAGCACTGAAACACTTGTAGTCCACGCCCACCCGCTAGGCCTCCTTCCGGTATAAATAGGAAGGCGGCCCGGCAATCTGCTCCCATACAATATAACTTTTCTTCAGCTATTCGTAGAGCCAGTGGGGCCCAGCGCTTAGAGGGCTGCGCCATTTCTCATAGAAGCTGGGTTACAGTAGGTAACCTCAGTTCTATTTCGTATATGGCTTCGCCTTCTAAGGCTATCGCTATTGGGTTAAGGGCGAAGCATGATGTAGTCTGCGCCCCACTGGGTCCGCCCAGCACTAGAAGCACAGACACACCTGCTCAATAACACCCCCTGCCTGTTGTGCCATGCGTAATGGCACCTCCCCGTCCCTGGAACATAGCAAAACATGCCTATCTTCCCGACGGGGTGAAGGCTGGGAACAATACATACCGGCCGCTGTGAGAAAGTAGAGACGAAGGTCCCACCTTATCCTGCGATCATAGAGGGGAAACAGCCGCTCTCTGTGTGTCAGACAGGTAGGAGAGCGCCCAGCTGGATCCCTGACGTCACTCACTCTGACCAGGCACTCCGTACCGTACGAAGTGTGTCAGAGTAAAAGGAACATCCCTCTCCTACGAGGGGAAAAGGCCGCTCTCTGTGTGCCGAGAGGCAGGAGAGAGGCGCTCAGCTGGCTCCCTGACGTCACTCACTCCGTCAGGACACCCAGTACAGGGTGCGTCAGAGAGGAATGGGAGACATCCCTCAAATAAAAATGAATAAATGAACAGGGGGAAGACCAAGATGCAGCCGTGCAAATATCTTCCACTGACATTCCTCCGCTCAACGCCGTGGAGGAGGAAATTCCTCTGGTGGAGTGCGCTTTGATATTCTCCGGGGGCTCCACCCCAGAGGAGACATACGCCTGTGAGACCGCCTCACACAGCCAGTGTGACAGCCGTTGTGCAGACAGAGGCTGCCAGATCGAGCGCTCTCTATAGTGCACAAACAGGCGCTGAGAACGGTGCCATGCCGCCGTGCGCGCCACATAGCAGGCCACCGGGCAGAGGAGATGAGATGTGGCTTCTTCCTCCGATTTATGAGGAGGCGTAAAAAACCCGTCCAGGGTGATCACTCTTGATCTAAAAGAGCTAGTGATGACCTTTGGCATAAAGGCTGGGTTAGGACGTAACACAGCCGAACTGCCATCCCCCTGGATCCGGAGGCATGACGGGGCCACAGAGAGAGCCGATGTTAGAGCTAAAAGCAGTACTACTTTGGCTGATAACATGTTGAGGGGAACCTGCTCTAAAGGTTCAAATGGGGCTTTGCTTAGTGCTCGTAACACCTAAGCCAAACCCCACTGAGGCGCCAGTGAGCGTGACACCGGTCTGAGTCTTCGTACCCCTTGCAGAAACCGTTTCGTCAGGGGGTGACTGAACAACGTCCCTGCTCCCTGAATGGTGCGTACAACATCTTGAGAGAGACCCCAGCTCTCTAAGTGTTCCCGCTCAGGGGCCATGCCCATAAGGGCTGGCCTATCACTGGGTGACAGCAGATCGCTCCCTCCACCTGTGAGAGAGCGTCCCCCCGCCACGGAATCTCCCACGGCCTTCCTGACAGCGTACGCTGTAGGCATGGAAACCAGGAAGCTCCCGTGCGCTCCGGGGCAATTAGGATCACTGACAGCCGCTCCTCCTGCACTCGGTCCAGGAGCCGAGGAATCAGCGGGACTGGTGGGAAGGCGTACAGCCGTCCCCTGGGCCATGGCCGATGTGCGAACGCGTCCACCCCCAGGGGGGGGTGGTCCCGTGCTGACAGGGAGAACCAGAGCTCGCATTGCGCGTTCCCGCGTGCGGCGAACAGATCCACCTCCGCCCTCCCAAACCGGCCCCAAACCTGGGCGATCAGCTCGGGATGGAGGCTCCAGTCCCCCTGGCGAGGACCTCCTCGGGACATGAGGTCTGCCCCTTTGTTCAGCTCTCCGGGCACATACAGTGCTCTGATGGAGAGCACGTGTGCGCGAGCCCAGATCAGCAGCCGTCTGGCTGTGTTCAGGAGCTGCGCTGAGCGTACACCCCCCTGGCGATTGATGTAGGCCGCCGCGGCTCTGTTGTCTGTGCGAATCAACACATGCTGATTCCGCAGCAACGGGGCAAAATGCTGAATTACTCTCCGTACGGAGATCAATTCCAGTCTGTGGACACCGAGGTGTGTGACGTAACTCTGCCCAGGGGAACCCCCTCTGACAGGACGTGGGGACTTTTCCAATAGGTTAAGTCTGAACCCACGGACAGAGGGATGACCACCATGCGCCTCTTCTGTCGTACGGGGTCGATGCGTAGGCTGATAAACCACAGCAGCTGCTGCTGGTGCCGCTGATGCTTCACCGCTGGCTGGAGCCAGCCGACGTGCTGCCGCCTTCATGGACTCAACCATGGCCAGGAACTGGGGTCCGAACAGCCCGTCCGGGCTGACCGGAGCGTCCAGCAAAACCTTCCTGGCTGGCTCAGTAACCGCTGCTTGTTGCAGCCAGAGGTGGCGCTGGATCTGCGTCATCCAGGCTGCGATCCTCGCCTGGGAGACCGCCACGGCTGCGCACAGCGTGAGCGCCGTGCTGGCCGCCTTGCCGATCTCTTCCGCCTCCTCTGGTGCCACGGTGGTGGACCGCTCCACCAGCGTCACCACCGAGTTCGTCACCACCGAGTTCGTCAGCAACGCGATGTTGTTCGCTGCTGCAGACGCCTGAAACGCACATTGGTGCGCCCGGTCAGCCTGGCGGGCGACATACTGGTCCTTGGGGGCGGCCAACATAGGGCGCCGTCCGGCGACCAAGTTGGCCTGTCTTACCCCGAAGAACGCCATTAAGCTCGGTTCCAGAGCGGGGGTGGTTGGAAAACCCTCCTCTGTGAATCCCTCCACCTTAGTGAAGGGGACAAAGGTGGCCAACGGAGCCCTCAGGGTCCTCGGGTTCGCCGCTGCCCCTTCCTGGTATCTCCTAATGGCGGGGAAGCGCGGCCAGATCGGATCACTCCTGCCCGTCTGAACCCGGGAAAACACTCCGGCCATGTCATCCAGAGCCACCCTCTCCCGTCCTCGGGGAACAGGGAGACCTCTACATGCTGCTGCTTTGCTGATTATTTCCAGCAGCTCCAGCATAATGCCACCCAACGCCGGTAGCACCGTGGCCACGGAGAAGGGGACCGCGTGCTCGGCCCCCACCCCTGTATCTCGCTCCGACCCCGTCTCCCCAGTCCGGGGAAGAGGGGGGAGGGGAGAGCCGCATGGCGAGCCATGGAGGGAGACGGGGTAAGAGTGGGGAACCTTTTTCCTCTCAAGGGCATAGGCGGAGTTTGACATTTGCGCTTGGGGGGGGCAAACTTTTTTACTGACTTCAGTACACAGTCCAAACTATTGCGTGGGGTGCGGATACAGTAGCAATAAGCGTTCACCACACTGAGTATGACTTTTCCACATACACACACAACTCGTCCTGTCATGCAAGCCTCATGCCCGCCGTACACACACACTCATATGGAAGGGGCGGTCTCTCCCCCCAACAACAGTGCATTACATAACTGTAAAACGTATCATAACTGTCCACAGTCTTTCGGAGATGCTCAAGTGCAACAGGTGCGACAGCAGAGGCTTTAACAAGGTCCATCTCTGCTCCAAGAAGGAGAGGGTGAATTTTGAGCGGCTGTGCGTATTTTTGTACGAGAGGTTCAATTCCATTTTTGTCACATTTAAACAGTGCTGCACATGCTCGTGCCAGGTCTATGGACTCTCCCGTGAATCGTCTGTCTAGTTCGTTGATGAGGGTGTCCAGCACAGGGGGATATAGGTGCTGCTGAAATCCAGCTGTGTCACTCTGTGACCTTTGTGCGCCACTTTCATCAGTTTCTCTTTGGCCCAAAGTAGTTGTAACCAGGAAACTGTCGAGGGAGGTCGGGGGTTTTGTAGCCCGTTTTCTTTTGGGTGCAAGGGGACTCGGAGTCTGACACTCAACATCTGCATCCACAGGTACTGCCACGTTGTTGTCCCGGCAGAACTGTTTCACTGATCCCCACATATTGCTCCACGTATCTGCTTGTCTCTGAGATTTGAAGTGCGCCTTCAGGTTGTCGGTAGGCGCCACAGCCTCGCAGAGTGTGCAGCTGGAGGACTGTAGGGCCTTGTGAGTAACATGAATCACACGCAGTATGTCTTGAAATACAATAACACATGTAATGAAAGACATTCTGGTCATGTGGGCATAAAGGCCACTGGCCTCCACAGACCACTTGTCTCCCTCGTCACTCATTTCTCTCAGGCACCCTGTAATTGCAGAGTAGTGAGTTTTAACGGAATTCACAGATCGCCACTTGTACGCCCATCTTGTCTCACTTGGCTGTATTATTTCAGTTTGTTTCAGATTCAGTGATTTCTGCATTTCAATGAATCGATGGTGGTTTGACGGCTCTGCAAATACAGAGTACAGTTTGTCAATGACGTTCAGGAATGCTTTCACGCTGCGGTTGACAGCACAACACTCCACAAGCACCAGATTTAGTTTGTGTGCCAAGCAGTGCATGTACACTGCGTATGGGTGGGTGTCTTTGATGCGCTGCTGCACACCAGAAACGTGACCAGACATGACGGAGGCACCATCGTAACTCTGGGCAACAATTGGGATATGTTTCAGTCCACACATCTCAAGTCCTTTGTTTATTGCTTCCACAATCCCAGCCGCGTTGCGAGATGCTGAGCAATCAATAAAACACAAAAAACGCTCCTTGATTTCAAGCTGCTCTGCATATCTTAAACACACTGATAATTGTTCCGTTTTGCAAAACCTGGCCTCATCTGCAATTATAGAAAATAATCCAGTATCCTGCACTTTCTCTACAATTTCTGCACGAACTAAGTTAGCGCATATGTCAATGACTTGGTTCTGGAAATCTGGGCTAGTCGCATTGAAATAGTTGGACTGCATGTTTTTAAAAGCAGAATCATACTTGGAGAAGAAGCCACAAACCTCAAGAAAATTCCCACGCGACTCTGACTCGCTTCCCTCCCGATGCCCACGAAAAGGCAATCCGAGTTTGGACAACAGCCTCACAATATCAACCATTTTGCACAAATAAGATCTGTTCTTCTCAACAGAATCTTCGTGGCTTCGGGAAAGTTTAGCTGCAATAGATCCAGAAGATGCAGTCACTTTATAGTTATCCCATTTAACCATGCAGTTCAGATGGGCCTGGGAGTGTGCATGTTTCTCCAGTTTGCTGCTTAGTTTTTTCCAGTCACTCAGGCCCTTTCTAAAGGAATCCTCCACACCGCTGTCAGTCTGGAAGTGGAGGCATGAAAAACAGAAGACGGCATCCATTCGTACTGAATATTCCAGCCAGGGATAGTTCTTGTAATAGTACGTGGAAAATGATCATTTTGTTTTCCCAATCATTTTTGAGGGGAATTCGGATAAAGTAGGCTGCTTGGGACAGCTGTGTTTTTCCCCAAGATCATCATGACCCACTGACGGCCCCGGCACCGGTGGTCTCCCTGCTGTGGGGTTAATGTCGTTAGCTGGTCCTGCCAATCCAGAGCTCTCCGCTGTGGGGCTAACGTTAACTGGTTTAGCTAATCCAGAGCTGCTTGTTTGTGTGTCTGCCACTTCACATTCTGACGGCTGCTGGTTGGTAAGGTTAGGCTCAGTCGGTGGCTCTTCTGTTGTTGAATCTTTACAAGACGAAATTGGACGTTTTAAAAATCGCTGAATATCCATTACTGCTAATACAATAGCTGAATCACTTGTATACAAAAAAAAGCGAGGGAACTTGTGTCCTTAACCTCACACGTCACACACACAACATGCGACTGCTCAAAAATGAAATTATTTCAAACAAAACATGATATTATTCAGATTTCTATTGTAACAATAATTTTATTACATCTATTAAAATATTGATATACGAAATATTTGTATTCAGGGGCGGCGCCAGGGGGTAGCTTGGAGTTGCTATAGCAACTCCAACAATTGGCCTGGCAACGGCTTAGCAACCCCATTGTTTTGTCATGAAAATGTATATATATTTATACACATTCTCGCGAGATCTATCAGGGGTCGTTGTAAGTTAAAGCGCGAACTGTTACTTGGCTAATGTGGTTATAATTCTCAGTATGTGAACACAGATCGAAAATGGAAAGATTTCTCACAAGTCAGCGTAAACGACCGCGATCTCCAACGGAGCCGGTCCAGCCGGTCAACCCTGTGTGTGTGTGTGTGTGTGTGTGTGTGTGTGTGTGTGTGTGTGTGTGTGTGTGTGTGTGTGTGTGTGTGTGTGTGTGTGTGTGTGTGTGTGTGTGTGTGTCTGCCTGTCTGTTTGCGGCGTGGTGATGAGGTTAAATGCCACAGCATGCAAGTTCAAACAGTGAACGATCGCTGTGTACTTGTACGCTCAGGGTGTAATGGTATTATACAAAAATATTGTAGGAGCACAGAAACAGTGTTCAAATTCTGCTTTTACAAACTTATTTTGGTTGTGCTTACCTTGCAAAGTAATGTTATAAGTGTCAAAGGAATGTTTTAATGTAAATATTAATGATAATATTGTAGCATGTCCAAGTTAATAGTTATGTCAGTTATCAGATGTGCAGTTTAGTACATTTGTAAAGTTATTTAGGCAATGTTGTTTGTGGGAGTTAGGGAGAGACCGCCCCTTCCAGGGGGGTATACTACGAAGCAGGATGTTCTCTTAGCGGCTAAATTCAGGGGATACTCCGGCTTTCCGGTCCTACGAAGCTGGTTCTCTTTTTAGCAGGCTAGATCTCCATGGTAACTTATGCTTAGCGGCTAACCTGGTCGGGACCAGGTTAGGTTGCAGCAGAGCTATTTAATAGAAGAGTTACGACACCGGAAGTCCAAAAACGGTTATCGTCACGTGGTTCATGTAGATGAGGGATATTTCCCCGGAAGTTCATGGCGGGCAATGTGAATGCATTGAAAACAGGAGATAGAACTACGATTTTTGGTAATTATTAGTGAATAAAGGTTTTGATTTGCAATATTTATACAACAAATCGATATGTGTATGTATTTACATCAATATGTTTTCAAATATAAAATCGAATTTGCTAATATTAAGTGATAATATTAGGATTAGTGTGAACAACTAGTTTACATGTTACTAACAGTGCCTTGTTAAAGAGCCTGTTGCTGTTTATTTATAGCTTTGAATCAGGTTCAGGTTCAGGTTCAGGTTATTTATTTGTACCCGTAGGTAGATTCTGTTTGCAGAGAAAAATACAAGGGTTCCATCCTGACACTAAAAACAAACACAAACAACAGACACATCTCTAATAAAGGACTAGTAAAAGTATAAGTATACCCTGCTCAACCAAATCTCAAAAATATTTAAAAAACATTTTAAGAAGGAAAACACTAGTACAAACATGGACATTCAAAATTCACAATTCAAAATTAAATAAATAAATAAAAATAGGCATCTGTGTGACGCTCCTATGATGTGTTAATGTGTGCAATAGCTGCTGGGATAAAACTGTTTTTATACCGCTTCGTTCTACTCCTTGGGACGAGTAACCTCCGGCCCGAAGGAAGAAGCTTGAATTCTGAGTGCAGAGGGTGGGAGTCGTGGTCTAATATGGAGCTGGATAACCGCTGTAACTGCCTGAGGTACAGGGTCTCCAGGTTTAGCTGTGGCTCACCAATCAGTCTGCTGGACCACTTTACGATCTGACTCAGAGAGTTTCTGCTCTTCAAAGTCAGGTTACCAAACCATGACATTAGTGAAAAAGACAGAATTGACTCGATAAAAGCACGATAAAACATAATCATCATGGTTTTGTCAATGTTAAAATTCATTTGAATTCTTTCAAACCAATATTATCTTCTTAAACTTGTATGGTAGTCAGGAGCATCACTTTCTAATGTTTATTGATACATTTAGAGGGAGGGGATCTAAAGTAATGCTTTAAAATCCAGATTGGATTCATTTCTACCATTTTCTTAAATTCATGGTAGTTTCAGTAATCCCATGGTAACTGAGGACAAGTTATCTAAATGACTAATGTCGTCTTTATGGCTTTCAGAAAGGACAGGAGACCGACAGGTGACTATCAAAGGACTAGCAGCAGCAGCATATGATGATGATGATGATGATGATGATGATGATGATGATGATGATGATGATGATGATGATGTTAAATGTGTTGTTTTAGGAACATCCATTGCAAATACATGGAATTCAATAAACATTGAATAGCATATCATGCAGTTTGTCTGTGCCTTTTCCTCCGTGTTGTCCTGGTTTGCTGTGCTGCCTCCTAGTCGCCACCATGGTTTGCTGTGCTGCCTCCTAGTCGCCGCCATGGTTTGCTGTGCTGCCTCCTAGTCGCCACCATGGTTTGCTGTGCTGCCTCCTAGTCGCCACCATGGTTTGATGTGCTGCCTCCTAGTCGCCGCCATGGTTTGCTGTGCTGCCTCCTAGTCGCCACCATGGTTTGCTGTGCTGCCTCCTAGTCGCCACCATGGTTTGCTGTGCTGCCTGGGGATGCTCCAATCACTCAGAAAAGGAGTATGAATGTACGGCTTCCCCACTGACACAGAGCGGAGGAAAAAATGGCTGGCTCAAGTCAGCAGGAGCAATTTCACGACCAACAGCAACACAATATGTGATGTAATTATATACAAACACTGCATTTGCACTTTTTCACCAAACGAAAACCACACCATTGGGAAAGCTTAATGTTTTGTTTAATACAAAAAAACAGGGAAAGGCTTGAAAAACACAGAGTTGAGACTCAGGGTGCAGGGTGAGGGTCTCAGTGCAGGTATTCAGGCTCCATTGAATCCCCCTCTGGTTCTTGTGCTGAGAGAGGGAGTAGCAGACAGGAGAAAGGGTTATACACACACAGCACACCTATTGGATGGGAAATGCCTTGGGGAGATAAGGTGTTTACTCATATAAAACAGTAGTATTAAACGTACCTTGTGTTTTCACTCTCACTGAAGTCCCTCTCCCTTTGCCATCAATCCAGAATCAGCTGAGCTGCAACATTATACAGACAGGTAATAATCAACAGAATCACAAGGACACAATATGGCTCTGCTAAAAACACTCACTCTTACACGCACCAAAGTTATATTTATCTAATATTTAACTCCCTCCACCCTACATCTACAATCCCGTTTAGAAGCCCCTCTTCTCTAATTCAACATGTTGGACGAAATTACATTAAGAGAACGGAATTTACAATTGAAAGGCTGTTCAACGTGTGTTGCTAACTTGCTTCGGTATGCTAGCTTAATCTGTTATCTGTAAACGTTCCCTAAATCTACTAATTTAGGGATAATCCACTGACATCCTTTAATACACATGTTCATTTGAATCAGATGTACTGATAATATCCGCAATATACATCTTTAAACTTCTTCTTACCTTTAAAAGTCCGTCACGAACGGTGTATTATGCTGCAACTCCAGAGCTCTGCCAGCCTTGGCGCTAACTTCCGGGGAACGATTGAGAGGCTCCACGATCCGCCATTGCTGTAAAAAAGTGGTCCATTGGAGTGAACGGAGATGTCGTAACTCTTCTATTAAATGGCTCTGGGTTGCAGGCTAAGAGCTCAACTCAGTGAAAGCACCGCCTGCTGACCAATCAGAGCTCAGTGTGCGGAGTTTAAAGCGATCAAGTCATATTACAGGAGAAAGGAAATACAGAAAAGCTGCCGTCGCAGGAAAGACGGCCGGCAAAAATCACCGACTGTGTGAACGTGAACATGAACAGAATATCACCTCCATCTTCAGAGCAATCTGACTGTTATAACATTAGCGTTAAGAAAGCTTACTTAAATATCTGCCACAACATAAGTAACCGGATCAGAGTACATTAAGTACAGTCCGCGGCATATCACTTCATAATGTATCATATATCTCCTTATCTGAGTCAGCTGAGCCGTATCTGGCCGTGCAACACTCACAGCGTCACAGACTGGATGCAGAAGTATTATTTTAAGCAACACATAAGTTGACGAAACACTCGAGACAAATGTAATTGAAGTCAGATCGTGTTTTAGACGGGGCAGTGATATCATAAACCTGTTAATGTACGCATTCAAACACTTGTTCTGTTTCCAGCTGTATTCACCTTGCAGGTGCAGCTATGTGGCTTTGATCCTGGATCAAGTGTTTAAGTCATGGATGTTTAAAGTTTAACTTCTTCATATGTCTAGTATTATAGTTGACTTTTCATTCAGGAAGTATGACGCTGTGCTGTCATCGCTGTTTGCGATTGGTTGAATGCTCCAGATACCACCCCTCTCATGTGAACGCGCACCTAGCTAGATAGGACACGGCTGGCTTGAGCGATCCACTTGATAACCAGCGTCGTAGTACAGTTTAGCGAGAGCGCGTATGTTTTGGATTAGGCCAACCGGCTAACTCAAACATATCCAGGTTAGGTTGAACCAGCTTCGTAGTATAGGCCCCTGGTGTGTGTGAGCATTTTCCGGTGTGTGTGTGTGTGTGTGTGCGTGTGTGTGTGTGTGTGTGTGTGTGTGTGTGTGTGTGTGTGTGTGTGTGTGTGTGTGTGTGTGTGTGTGTGTGTGTGTGTGTGTGTGTGTGTGTGTGTGTGTGTGTGTGTGTGTGTGTGTGTGTGGAGGGAGTACGAGACGGTAGGAGTTGTCTTCGAGTGTGGGGAAAAGTCATAATGAGTGTTATACTATTGATTGGTTCTGTAAGGCGTGGCTGTGGCCGTCAATACCAGAAAATAAAGAGAACGTTTTCGACATTGAAGGCTCGTGATCTGTGATCTTGAATAGCTGTGAACGCTACAATATGAACAGGCTCGTGCTTGGCCCACTGGTATTGTTTGTTTATTTATTGTCTCAAATTGTCTCGCGGGCCATATACGGCCCGGGGGCCGCAGGTTCCCCACCCCTGGTCTAAAGGGAAAAAAGATGAAATATAAGGTACTATATTTTAAGTAATCCTATCTACTATTCCTATATTCGAATAATGTATAAACTATTTTAAAAATACTTTATGAAATCCATGTTATGTTATAAATATTAAAATAAAGAACTAAATGAATAAATAAATAACTAAATAAATAAATGAATAAATAGATAATTAAACAAAAGCCAGAGAGAAAAAGTGAGTTTTAAGTGTTGATTTAAAAACCCCCAGGGTCTGGGCCGACCTCACATGGAGGGGCAAAATATTCCAGAGCCTAGGGCCAGCCGCTGCGAAAGCTCGATGCCCTCGGGTTTTAAGCCTGGTCTTAGGCACTATCAACAGCAGTTGATCAGCCGACCTTAAGGCTCTGCCTGGGGTGTAGCGGTGGAGGAGTTTGGCTATATAGACAGGAGCCAGCCCATTTAGGGCTTTAAAAACAAATAAAAGGAGTTTAAAATCTATTCTGAACCGAACTGGAAGCCAGTGCAATGAAGCCAGAATTGGGGTGATATGGTCGCGCTTTTTATGGCCAGTGAGAAGACATGCAGCTGCATTCTGAACTAGCTGGAGGCGTCTAATTGAGGCCTGATCCATACCCACATACAGAGCATTGCAGTAATCCAGTCTCAAGGTAACAAAGGCATTAATAACCCTTTCTAGGTCTTTAAAAGATAAAAACGACTTGGTCTTAGCCAATAGTCGTATTTTGAAAAAGCAGGTCTTGACTACAGTGTTAACCTGCTTATCAAATTTAAAGGCGCTGTTGAAGGTCACTCCAAGGTTCATAACAGAGGGGAGGATATTTTTATTGAGGGAGCCCAGAATATCAACCGGAGAGACTGTTGGTTGGGGTCCAAAAAAGATGACCTCGGTCTTACTCTCATTAAGGGTGAGGAAGTTTTGGCTCAGCCAGGATTTAATCTCTATTAAGCAGTCCTTCAACTGCTGTATTGAGTTGGCATTTTGATTGAGAGGCAGATAAATCGATAGTTACGGCTGTAACTACGGTTCTATGAGTCCCGGATGACCGCCAGAGGCGGTGCTTTAGCACTGGATATGTCCATCGCGCGCATGCGCAGCTCGAGTACCAATAACAACAAAGTCACCTGTGACCCACGTGACACCGGCTACATCAGCCGGTGTCGACAGAGGATCTGTTCCCAGAATCGTCTCGCGAGCACACAAGAATTCTGAGTGACAGGAAACTCTGGCGGTCATCCGGGACTCATAGAACCGTAGTTACAGCCGTAACTATCGTTCTATTTCGTCCCTACTGACCGCCAGAGGCGGTGCTTTAGCACTGGATGACCTATACCAACCATGTCATGAAGAATCCAAGCACTTACTCACCTAGTTGGAAGCAGCGGAGCTTGGCCACAAGACCACCCCCAGGGGGTGAGGAGTGGCGACATTGACCCGGTAGAACCTGGAGAATGTGCCCGAAGACGCCCATGACGCCGCGGCGCAGATGGTCTCCAGGGGCACCCCTCTTAGGGCAGCCCACGATGTTGAGACGCCTCTTGTAGAGTGGCATCTGGCCCCTGATGGCGGGGGGCGGCCACTGGCCCCATAGGCACATGTGATGGTATCCACCACCCAGTGGGACAGCCGCTGCTTCGAGAGAGCACGACCCTTCCTAGTGCCGCCATGGCAAACGAAGAGCTACTCTGACTGTCGTATACAGGCCGTAGCATCAATATACGCCCTCAGGGCACGCACAGGGCACAGCAACTCAGGTGTGCCGTTCTCCTGTGGAATGTTAAAGCGTGCCAGCTGGATAGGCCGATTGGAGTGGGCTAGTGGAAGCACCTTGGGCAAGAACGCCACATTCGGCCAGAGGGTGACACCCGAGCCATCGGAGTTCCACCTCAGGCATGTACTGCTTACGGAGAGGGCATGAAGCTCTCCGACTCGCTTCCCTGAGGTTATGGCAAGCAGAAATGCTGCCTTCAGGGACAGCCATTTAAGCCCGACCTGGGCCAAGGGTTCGAAGGGAGGAGATGATAGTGCATCCAACACTAGGGGCAGGTCCCAAGCCGGGGCCCTTGGGGTGCTAGGGGGGCGCTGCCGTAGAGCCCCTCTTAGAAAGAGGGACACCAACCTGTGGCGCCCCACTGTGGCGCCATCGACTCCGACATGTCGGGCAGAGATAGCAGCCATATACACCTTCAAAGTGGAGTGAGAACGTCCACTATCCAGAAGGGACTGCAGAAACTTTAAAATGGTGGCCACGGAGCAATGTCCCGGATTCTCAGCCTTACTCACACACCAGTGGGAGAAGAGCCTCCATTTGCACTCATACTGTGCCCGAGTGGATGGAGCTCTGGCATTCAGGATAGTTTCCCTGACAGATGCCGTGACACCGCTCAACAGTGGGTTGGGCCCTGCAGAGGCCAAACCCAGAGCTGAAGGCGGCGAGGGTCGGGATGCCAGATCTGACCCTTGAGCTGTGACAGGAGGTCCTTCCTGTCGGGGAGACGCCACGGTGGGCTGCCGCAGAGACTGCGTAGCAGTGGGAACCAGACTCTCCCCGGCCAGCGGGGGGCGACTAGAAGGAGCCTGTGCCCCTGGGTAAGGACCCTCTGAAGCGTCTGAAGTATCAGAGGCAACGGCGGGAAGGCATACAGGAGAGTGTCCGGCCAGTCGTGCGCCAGGGCATCCTGACCCAATGGGCTGGTCACCTCCGACCAGGAGAACCAGAGGGGGCAGTGCCTCGACTCTTCCGAGGCAAAGAGGTCCACCTCGGCCCTGCCGAAGAGGCTCCAAATTATCTCCACCACCTCCGGGTGAAGCCTCCACTCCCCCGGTGGAGGCTTGCGCCGTGAGAGGAAATCTGCGACCTGATTCAGGTCCCCTGGCAGAAAAACTGCCCGCAGACTGGTGAGGCGGGGGAGCGCCCAAGGCAAGAGGCTCTGCGAAACGCGGAGCAGCTGTGCGGACCTGGCGCCCCCCTGGTGGTTGATTTGGGCAACTGCGGACATGTTGTCCGAACGAACGAGCACATGCCTGCCCGCCAGTTGGGGTAAAAAGTGCATGAGTGCGAGCAACACCGCTCGAAGCTCCAGCACATTGATATGGCGTGCACCTTCCTGGGCAGACCACTGACCCTGCACAGTCCTGCCCTGCCACACCGCCCCCCACCCCGAGAGACACGCATCCACAGTGACAGTCTCCCGGCGGGATGGGATGGTGCCCATGGGCACACCCCTCAGGAGATAGGCCCTGTCCCTCCAGCGGGACATAGAGTGGAGGCACTGCTGAGACACCCTGACTCTCTTGTGCCTGTGCCGCTTGGCATCCAAGTGACGGCTGTTCAGCCACATCTGCATGGGGCGCAGTGACAACAGGCCCAAGGGCACAACGGCTGAGGCAGCTGTCAGTCTGCCTAAGAGCCGGAGGAACTGTATGTAAGGCACCCTCTTGCCTAGTCTGAAGATGCGAAGATGGTGGGAAATGTCGTCCACACGACGAGGTGTCAAGTAGGCCCTCATGGTGACCGAATCTAGGACCATCCCCAGATAAGTGACCTGCTGGGAAGGGTCCAAGCAACTCTTCCCGGTGTTCACTGTCAGGCCCAACCGGGCAACGTGGGATGAGAGGCGCGCCGTATCCTGGGCCCCTTGGGCCCGGGACGGCGCGCAAACCAGCCAGTCGTCCAGGTATGGCAGGACCTTCCTGCCCTGTGCCTGTGCCTGTGCCTGGTTGTGAACCACTCCCCCTGTGTGACAACACGAAGGGTGTCTGCTGTGGTTAGCATATGGAAGGGTAGTACCCTCAGGAATCTGTTGATTCCTCTGAGGTCCAGAACTGGACGGAATCCGCCAACTTTCTTGCTCACAAGAAAGTACGTCGAGTAGAACCCCCCGCTCTGACGCAGGGGGTCCACTGGCTCGATTGCGCCTTTGGCCCAGAGGACGGACAACTCTTGGGCTAGCGCTAAGGCCTTCGCCGGGTCCTTGACAACTGTCATTCTGACCCGGCCGAAGGCTAGGGGCCGGCGTCGGAACTGCAACTCGTAGCCCCGGGTTAGTGTGGAAACCACCCAGGGGTCGGAAATACAGGCAGCCCAGTAGCTGAGCTGCTGCTGGGAAAACCAGCCGACGACCGGCCCCGGGACTTCAGGGCCTAGCCCCCCGGCCCCTGGAGCCCCTCGGGGGGCGCCGGTAAGGCTCTGAAGCGCGAGGCCGCCTGGAAGCCAGGCGACCTGGGGCACGAAAGTCATTGGCCGGTTGAGTGGGCCGCTGGGAACTCTGCCGACCACCCCAGTAAGCCGGTGGCTGAGCGCGGCTGCTAGAGCGGCCCCTGGGCCTGCCGGGAGTGGCCGCGGGACTGCGAAGACCCGAGAGCTGCTGCCTGGTCTGCCTCGCTTGGGCAGCGCGCTCCAGTGTCTCCAGGGCAGCTGACCCAAACAGCTCCCCTGGCTCGACTGGCACGCTACGTAGGACCCTCCTACATGTCTCCGTCAGTGGTGACTGGGCCAGCCAAACCTGGCGACGAGTCTGTACCAGAAAAGACATAACTCGTCCCAATTCCCTAGTCATTAGGGCAAAGGCCTGCAGTGATGCATCGCTGAGGCCCAGCAAAGAAGGCTCGGCCGGAGCCTGCTGCAGCGAGGCGGAGACGGCCAGCATTAGATGGGAGAGGGAGTTCCCGATACGACCCATGCGTGCCGCTGCGTCGTAGGCCCTACAGAGCAGCCCATCCGTGACCCTGCACTGAGGCTGAGGGCACCTGACCTCAGGCCTTAAAGCCTCGTCAGGAGCCAGAATCAGGGAGGCGATGGCAGGCTCAATGGGTGGCATGCCACCCAGCCCCGCCCTCGCCGGGTCCTGCATGGCAGCCAAGGTCCGGGCATCGGAACCAGTGCGGCTAAAGGCCCTGGTGTCCCTCCAGCATGCCTGGAGCTCCCTCAGGTACTCCTCTGAAGGAGGAACGGTGAGGGGGACACGGGCTGGGTTACGCCTGAAGAAGGCACTAGCCGGAGCCAAGTTGGCCTGCGGAACCGGAATCTGCAGGTGCGCCAAGGCTGTACGAATGATGGCCGCCATGGAGCCGTCCTCCCCGTCCTGCAGAGACCCCTGAGCAGAGGAGAGGGAAAACTCCTCGAGCGGGACCTCGTCCTCCGTCTCTTCATTGAAGAGGTTAGCCGAAGCCGCTAGCGACAAGGCATCCTCGTACAGAGGTGCGGCAACCGAAGGAGGGGCGGCAACCGAAGGAGGGGCAGCAACCGAAGGAGGGGCAGGCGGCCCGCTAGCAGCCCCTATACCGGGCCCCGGCTGAAGGGCCACGAGGAGCGACTTCATCGTGTCCATGTCGGTAGCTAGCTGATCCACTCTAGAGGACAGCCTGTTCCTAGTCCTCTTATTGGGGGGTGCACCCATGGCCATCGCTCCCTCAAGTCGCCAGGGACGGTCGAACTGATCTGGGGGAGGATGTGACCAAGAGAGGTGTCCGTTGGCTGCCGCCAGACGTTCCACCTCAGTGATTCTAGCCACTCTGAGTGCCCGGGGCATGCAGCTACAGTTCATGCAGGCCCCTACTGTGAGAGCTTCCCTTAGATGCTCGAGGCCGAGGCAAGAGGGGCAACGGTCGTGGCCGTCTTCGGGCTCGAGAGAAGCCATACAGGCGCTACATGAATGAGCCATTCTGTAGGTAGCCAGATGCAGAGAAGCCGGGAGCGGGTGCGGGAACACAGCCTTCACCAGCTACCTGCCCTTCACTGGCTGAGCCGAGGCGAGTGCCAGATGCAGCGTAACCGGGAGCGGGTGCGGGAACGCAGCCTTCACCAGCTACCTGCTTAAACCAAAACACAAGGCAGTTAGCGTCTACCAGGAGCGGGGGCGAGAACACTGCCTTCACTGGTTAATTTACAGACGAATGCCTGATGCAGCGTAACCGGGAGCGGGTGCGGGAACACAGCCTTCACCAGCTACCTGCTAAACAGAAAACACAAGGCAGTTTAGCGTCTACCAGGAGCGGGGGCGAGAACACTGCCTTCACTGGTTAATTTACAGACGAATGCCAGACGCAGCGTAACCGGGAGCGGGTGCGGGAGCACAGCCTTCACCAGCTACCTGCTTAACGCAAAAAAACAGGCCGTTTAGCGCCTACCAGGAGCGGGGGCGCAAACACTGCCTTTACTGGTTAAACTGAAGACGAACGCCAGATGCAGCGTAACCGGGAGCGGGTGTGGGAACACAGACTTCACCAGCTACTTGTTTAACAGGATAAACACGGCAACTTTAGCGTTAAATCAAAGGCGAATGCCAGCTGTAGCTAAAGAAAAAAGAACGGCACGGGAAACTCCGGTGCTCAACCCGGCGTCCGCCGAGTGGCTGCAGCCGCTACTGCTAACTAGCCAGTACAGCTCAATGCCAATGAAGTTTAGCTCAATGCTAATGAAGTTTAGCTCAATGCTAATGAAGTTTAGCTCAATGCTAATGAAGTTTAGCTCAATGCTAATGACGTTTGGCTCAGCGCCGCGGCCAAAACAGTACAAAAGCACAGCAATACTCCTGGGAGAGGGAGCGAAAACACCTCCGTCACCAAAAGACTCAGCAAACAGACAGAAATCAGGACAACTAGGCTGGGAGAGGGAGTAGAAACACTGCCGTCGCCAACCAAGCCAACACCAACCTGTCCGAACGAAGTCTCTGCGCAGCCAGCCGCAGCTCCTGGAGGACGGGTATTCCCGCGGCCCCGACTGGATGAGTCGCGAAGCTACACGCAGCCAGCTGTTTGCAGAGAATCCTTAACAAATGTTCCGAACGAACGAACGCTGTAGGCTACAAAAAATGTAGCCAAGGTACTCTCGCGCAGCGAGAAGATGAAAAGGAACAGATCCTCTGTCGACACCGGCTGATGTAGCCGGTGTCACGTGGGTCACAGGTGACTTTGTTGTTATTGGTACTCGAGCTGCGCATGCGCGCGATGGACATATCCAGTGCTAAAGCACCGCCTCTGGCGGTCAGTAGGGACGAAATAGAACTGTACATCATCAGCGTAACAATGGAAGGGGATATTATATTTTGTGAGAATTGAACCTAGGGGCATATGTACAAAAGAAAAAGGATGGGGCCCAGAATCGAGCCTTGGGGAACCCCACAGGTAGAGGGGCTTTGGCAGAGGAGAAAGCACCTAACTGCACTGAGAAGCTACGGTACGTCAAATAAGACCTGAACCATGCAAGGGCAGAGCCTGTAATGCCTGCGGACTGTTCAAGCCGTGACAACAGGATGCTATGGTCCACAGTGTCGAAGGCAGCTGTCAGGTCTAACAGCACCAAGACAGCTGGGCTGCCTGAGTCGGCGGCTAAGAGGAGATAATTAAAAACTCTTAAAAGGGCTGTTTCAGTACTATGCATGGGTTTAAATCCAGACTGACATTTTTCATGGATACCATGCGTGGTTAAAAATGACTGCAGCTGGGCGTAGACTACTCGCTCCAGGGCTTTAGATAAAAAGGGTAGCTGGGAGATAGGCCTGAAATGTGCGAGAATGGAGGCATCGAGATTTTTCTTTTTAAGTAGTGGCTTAACCACGGCATGTTTGAAGGCAGCTGGGACACATCCTGAGCTAAGAGAGGTATTTATAAGTAATAAAATACTTGCTCCAACTGATTCAAAAACATCTCTAAGGAAGCGAGAGGGAATGCTGTCTGAGGTGCAGTTTGTCGGCCGCAGGTGCTTGACTACATCCGAGAGAGAAGAGAGGGATACAGGCTCAAAATGGTCGAGGACAGCAGGGCACAGAAAGGGAGCAGGATCTGGGGTAGCACTAGTATAGGCTAGCCTAAGAGCAGATACTTTTTCGATAAAAAATGTAAGAAATGTATCGCAGAGAGTAGTTGATGGTACAATTGGAGAAGCATCACAAGGAATATGAAATCCTTCCAATGTGTACTATAGGTCTACAAACATAAAAAAAACACAGTTTGAAAGGGGAGTGATTAGTCAAATATGCATAAATAAAAAGAAAGAATGCAGACTAGGTAAGATAAAGATAGGAGAGAGGAGTTTATCAATGATTTGTTATTGGTTGTGAGCATATTCTAATGATTTTTTGATAATTGAAATATATACAGTTCTGTGTATATGAGTGTTGAGAACTGTATCTATAAATCTCTTCATTTGTGCACCAGATTGATGCATTCCACTTCAATTTAAAGAAAAATATCTTCCCGGGGTGCATGCCCCCGGACCCCCCTAGAGGATGTGAGGTCATCACAAATAAAACAGGTTCACATGGATAAGATACTAGAGAAGTGTGCACACTCATTATATACACTACACATTTTTCTTGGATTTGTTAACACTTTAATCCCTAATATATTTGTAGAAAGGCAGGAAATGGAATTAAATTGCGGAGGACCACCTGTTTTGTGTCCCCCCCACTTCTCAAACCAAAGTTACACCCTTGGTCCTATAACAAATTAGAAATTCATGACACATCCCTGCGGCAGTCAGAAAAGGAAATATTTCTCAATACACATTTACTAGTTAATATGAAGGTTAATTCAATATCTAGCTTGCATTAGGCCACTCAATATGAAGTAAGGTTATAATAGGTTCTTGTTAAACCTTAAACCTTCAATAACCCCATTAGCCTGACATAACCCCTGCAGTCCAGAAAGTTGACTCCAGAATGGACAGGAAGGACACAGAGTGAGGCACCAAACTGAAATGAATAAGTCACAGGTGCTCAGTCACATGTGTGGTGTACAGTCACCTTGTGTTTAAAGGTCTATATCCCAATATGTAGCTCTGGGCATGGGCCCTAGTCAAATAACTTCAAATCCTCCACACACTCCATTCTTTGATTCTCCTGTAGAGGTTACCACAGTGTGTGCAGCGTATCTATCACCAGGTTAGTGGAGAGTCTGTCTTTGCCAGAGTGTGTGTTCAGGGTGTATGGTCACTGAACCCTTTTAAATGAGGACATTAGGATTAAAGGTGTAGGGAAGGGTCCTTGTAGCTGTTCTGACACCCAGAGGGTAAGGGAAAATATACCATATCCACATATCGATATTTCAACCCACCTACACAGGAGCAAGTTGGGGTTGGTATCTCGTCCAAGGACACATTGGCATGTAGACTGCAGCCAGGGATCAGAGCCTTCTGATTGGTGGGACAACTGCTGGACCCCCTGGGACTCAGCAGCCCCATTCTATGCTAAGGTGAGGGTAAGCCCCAAGGAAAGGAACGTAAGATGATACAAGAGTAGTAATACTCACAGTCAGGATATTAATACTTACAGAAATACTCATAGCCATTAAATAGGATGCTCAGTGTTGACCTGCTGCCGGCTCCAGAACCACTTCACACACAGTCTGAATCATCACATGTCATCTCCAATGCTGGAATTTGACTTACTGTTGGACCATCTTTCTACACCTCTCTTACTTTCATGACAAGGATTCGAGGATGCAATGATCATTCATCTTCATTTGTTGTAGCACTACTAACGATACTGTCACGATTCTCATGTTATGTCACGCTTGTAGTTTTGTCTGTGTTGGTGTTTTTCTTGTCTTTGGGTTTCCTGTCTTATTGTGTAAAGTGTTCACCCCCGTTTCCTGCCTGTCTGCTTTCTGTCTGTTTCCCTCCCTGATTACCCGATTGTGTTCACCTGTTGTCCTTGTGTTTGTGTGTCCTCCCCTGCCCGGCTGTTTCTCGTTGTCGTGATTACCCCTCCCTGTATTTAGTCTTGTCTCTGTCTGTGTTCAGTGTTGGGTCGTTGTTTGTTGGTGACTGAGTTCACCGGTGAGTGTTCCATGTCGATTATCCTTGAAACAAAGGGTTTCTCAAAAGTTATCTGCATTTGGGTCCTGCTTCCTTCACTCGACCGTGACAGAACGACCCAACCAGAAATGGACCCAGCAGACGATCCTTTTGAGGTGGAGCTGCAACATTTTTCTTTTCCTTTGGCATGTTGCTACGATTGGTGGAAGGAAGCGTCCAGTGTTCGGCTGAAGGAGGCTGCTCTGGTAGAGGTGCACCGGTTGGCGATGGAGAAGCCCGACTTGGTGAAATTCTTACCTGACTGGATGTTGGACTTCCTCTGGAGGTGTGATTTCCAGCCTGCTGACTACAGACGTCTCGGAGTGGTCCGTCTGGGGTCAACCTATGCTTCTGTCCCAGTTCCTGCTCCTGTTCAGGAGTCATATGCTGGAACTCGTCAGGCTTATGGAGGCCCACGGAGTATTCAGGCGGCTGCTAAGAGGAGTCGTCGCAAGGCCAGACTAGGAGCCCGGGCCCCAGCAGCCATGGTTCCAGTCTCAGTACAGGCCCCAGCAGCCATGGTTCCAGTCCCAGTACAGGCCCCAGCAGCCATGGTTCCAGTCCCAGTACAGGCCCCAGCAGCCATGGTTCCAGCCCCAGTACAGGCCCCCGCAGCCATGTTTCCGGCTCCAAGACCGCCCCACACAGTCATGATCCAGGCTCCAGAACTGGATCATACAGGCATGTTTCCAGCTCCAGGGCCGGCCCCAGCGGCCATGATCCCGGCTCCAAGAGCGCCCTATACAGCCATGTTTCCGGCTTCAGAGCTGGATCTTATAGACAGGATTCTGGCTTCAATTCCGGTCTCCGCAGCCATGGTTCCAGACCCAGATCTGGCCCCAGCTGCCACAGTCCCTCCTTTAGTCCCTCCTCTAGTCCCTCCTCGAGTCCCCTCTCTAGTTTCCCTCTCGAGTCCCCTCTCGAGTTCCCTTCTCTAGTTACTCCTCTAGTCCCTCCTCTAGTCTCTCCTCTAGTCCCCTCTGTAGTCCCCTCTCTAGTTCCCCTCTCAAGTTCCCTTCTCTAGTTACTCCTCTAGTCTCTCCTCTAGTCCCCTCTGTAGTCCCCTCTCTAGTTCCCCTCTCAAGTTCCCTTCTCTAGTTACTCCTCTAGTCTCTCCTCTAGTCCCCTCTGTAGTCCCTTCTCGAGTTCCCTCTCTGTTTCCATCTCAAGTCCCCTCTCCAGTTCCCCCTCGAGTCCCCTCTCGTGTTCCCTCCTCTAGTCCCTCCTCTAGTCCCTCCTCGAGTCCCCTCTAGGTCCCCTCTCAAGTCCCCTCTCGTGTTCCCTTCTCTAGTCCCTCCTCTAGCCCCTCCTCTAGCCCCTCCTCTAGCCCCTCCTCTAGTCTCTCCTCTAGTCCCCTCTGGAGTCCCCTCTCCAGTCTCCTCTCGAGTCCCCTCTCAAGTCTCCGCTCGAGTTCCCTCTCCATTCCCAATTCAAGCCCCTACGCAAGTGTTGTTGGAGGTCCTGCCGGGGGTCCTGCCAACCCTGTGTCCTGTGCTGTTGGAGGTCCCGCAGAATAGTCTCCTGCCGGGGGTCCTGCCAACCCTTTCTCCTGTCTCGTTGGAGGTCCCGCAGTCTACTCCCCTGCCGGGGGTCCTGCCAACCCTGTGTCCTGTGCCGTTGTAAGCCCCGCCGACTATTCTCCTACCGGGGGTCCTGCCAACCCTATGTCCTGTCCTGTTGGAGGTCCCGCAGACTACTCTTCTGCCGGGGGTCCTGCCAACCCTAGGTCCGGTCTCGTTGGGGGTCCCGCCGTCTGCTCCCCTGCCGGGGGTCCTGCCAACCCTGTGTCATGTGCCGTTGGAGGTCCCGCAGAATACTCTCCTGCCGGGGGTCCTGCCAACCCTGTGTCCTGTGCCGTTGTAAGCCCCGCCGACTATTCTCCTACCGGGGGTCCTGCCAACCCTATGTCCTGTCCTGTTGGAGGTCCCGCAGACTACTCTTCTGCCGGGGGTCCTGCCAACCCTAGGTCCGGTCTCGTTGGGGGTCCCGCCGTCTGCTCCCCTGCCGGGGGTCCTGCCAACCCTGTGTCATGTGCCGTTGGAGGTCCCGCAGAATACTCTCCTGCCGGGGGTCCTGCCAACCCTAGGTCCAGTCTCGTTGGAGGTCCCGCCGTCTACTCCCCTGCCGGGGGTCCTGCCAACCCTAGGTCCGGTCTCGTTGGAGGTCCCGCAGACTAATCTTCTGCCGGGGGTCCTGCCAACCCTTTCTCCTTTCTCGTTGGAGGTCCCGCCGTCCACTCCCCTGCCGGGGGTCCTGCCAACCCTAGGTCCGGTCTCGTTGGAGGTCCCGCCGTCTGCTCCCCTGCCAGGGGTCCTGCCAGCCCTGTGTCCTGTGCCGTTGGAGGTCCCGCAGAATACTCTCCTGCCGGGGGTCCTGCCAACCCTTTCTCCTGTCTCGTTGGAGGTCCCGCCGTCTACTCCCCTGCCGGGGGTCCTGCCAACCCTGTGTCCTTTGCCGTTGGAGGCCCCGCCGACTACTCTCCTGCCGGGGGTCCTGCCAACCCTATATCCTGTGCCGTTGGAGGTTCTACCGGGGGCCCTGCCAGCCCCATGTCCATCACCTGTCTCGCCGGGGTTCCTGCCAACTCCTGGTCCTCTTCCGTGGGGGATCCTGCCGAAGCCTGTCCGACCGGCTCCGGTTTCTGTCCGGCCGACACCGGGTCCTGCCCGGTCTCCGGAGCTGTCCCATCAGCACTTTCCTGCCCAGCCTCCGGATCCTGTCCGGTCGACACCGGCTCCTGCCCGGCCTCCGGAGCTGTCCGGTCTTCGCCCTCGAGCCCGGCCCCCTGAGAGCCCGGCCCCCTGCGAGCCGCGGTCTTCGCCCTCGAGCCCGGCCCCATGAGAGCCGCGGTCTTCGCCCTCGAGCCCGGCCCCCTGAGAGCCCGGCCCCCTGAGAGCCGCGGTCTTCGCCCTCGGGCCCGGCCCCCTGACTCTTCCTGCCGTAGCCTTTGCCCTCGGGCCCGGCCCCCTGACTCTTCCTGCCGCTGCCTTCGGCCCTCCATGGTCCCCACCTTGGACTCTGTCTTGACCCCGGGCCGTCCGCCCGAGACCCCTTCCTGGTCCTCCGCTGTGTTCCTGGGCTGTCAGCCCAAGACCCGTCCTCCAGAACCCCTCCACCCACCCTGGTGAGCCTAGTTGTGTGTCCCTCCTCCAGAACCTCTCCACCCACCCTGCTTGAGGTTTTGTACTTTTGTGGGGGGGTTTTTTAGGGACGTCTGGAATCCGTCCCTTGAGGGGGGGGGGGTTCTGTCACGATTCTCATGTTATGTCACGTTTGTAGTTTTGTCTGTGTTGGTGTTTTTCTTGTCTTTGGGTTTCCTGTCTTATTGTGTTAAGTGTTCACCCCCGTTTCCTGCCTGTCTGCTTTCTGTCTGTTTCCCTCCCTAATTACCCGATTGTGTTCACCTGTTGCCCTTGTGTTTCTCCTCCCCTGCCCGGCTGTTTCTCGTTGTCGTGA